>NW_008794581.1:6711776-6741802 GCF_000699145.1 Aptenodytes forsteri | reverse complement strand
CTCTTTTCTTTTTTTTTTCCCTTTTTTTTTTCTTTTTTTTTTTTAAACTAAATGTATCTTCTCCGGAGAGTAAAAGGTTTACAGCAGTAGGCGGGTTGAATTAACTTTGCTAGTAACCAACTTCCTCATGTTCCAATTATTTTGGAAATAGTTTAACTTGAACCATGATAATGTACATATAACACAAGGGAATGAAAACACTACCCCTCTTCCGCATCTGAAATGGCTTTACTGAGACCACCTACAGTGACTTAAAATGTACGTACTTCCAACTAAATTTAAAAATACTTGTATTCATTCAACGTATTTTATATCATTTCAACTTCCCCACACAGATTGGTCAAGAACTACTGTATTTCTGCAGTCTGTGCAAAAAGTGAGACATTTCTTGATCTACTTCAAAGATTTTACAACAGACTGCCTAAATATCACATTTCTCAGATTCTTAACCAGTCTAGTTCGAGGAAACATACAACTGAACATTATTTAACCAGTAAAATGTGAACTAGAAATAATTTCAAGAGCAAAGTGCTGAAATAACTACTTTGTACTTCACTACCTAGAAGCCATATTGTGTGTTCATCACCATTTTACAGAATAGAAAAGTCTACTAAAGGGACAATCAGCATCTGATGAGAAAGCAGTATGTATTGGCAATCCATTAGAAAAGGGTAACAAAAGGACAAAGTATTTAAACAATTGAATTTCACAGCAGATAACTTTAGTGGGTGTCATAAAATGTGCTGTATCTGTATAAACATGAACATACTGAAGGGGAACATGGAATAAAACTGGATCAGAGGTGCTCTGGCAAAGAAAGCAGGGAAAGAATAGGGATTTTGTGAAAGAATTCAGCCCTGGTCCTTCTCCCTTTCTGGGCGATTACCCTACATTTCCTTCTGGGGCTGTGACAAGATCTTTCATTTTTTCTTTCTTATTTTATTGCGCTGCAGGCCTACCATTTATTTTCACATATTCACTATGGACTTTTCTTGGGTGGCTGTCCCATTGGTGTACTTTTTATGTGAACCTGAATTTGAGGGGATCCTATACCTCATCTGAAACAAATCTACTGTGCAAAGAAACTTCTACTTATCTCCTCGCTGCACTAAAACTGTTTAAACCAGATGTGTCAAAGTTATTCTGCAAAAAGGGGCTGAATTCCATGTTTAATTATGCCCCATGGAGCAGGTCATAAACCTTGTGCTATCACTGACAAACTGTTTTTGATCCCTCTTGAAGAGAAGCTGCTTTGGCCCAATGACTAAACGCAGAAAACAGACCTATACAAATGAAAAAAGTAGTGGTTTAGCCTTGCTTTGTAAACACAAGGAAAATAATCGGAGGGGAAAATGGTATTAGATGTTAACGTAGTACTGACTGGCAAACAGTTGGGTAGTATGATGGGATAGAAAACAGCTAGCAATGTGGAAGCAGAACTAGCTCAAGTTTTCACTTCTCGGGAGGTATCCCACTTGCCAGTTTCTGCAACAGAGTGACTGGAAGAAGTTCCCACCCTTCCTGCACGACTGCACAGTGTGGCTGCACTGTAAAACAGATCATGGAGTCACCCTAGAACAAACGTCTCTCTCCGAAAAGAGAGGAGGATGCATCAAAGGATGCAGAATTTCAGTGATTCTGTTTACAGCAAAGACATCTCCACCCTCCTGTTAGTACAGCTATCGGGACTGCAAATTTGCAGCTTGGAAATGAGGAAAAAGTGGCCAAGGACAGGGCTGGGGGAAAAAACAAAAATTAAAAAAAAAAAAAAAAATCAAGCTGGCTCATTAAATCCAGTATGTAACTGAAACTTTCTCCATCAACCTTTTCAACCCATGCATCACTGGAATTGTTGGAGAATTTTTCATACCTCACTGTAGTACATAGCTCCCAGTTGATCAGCACTGCTTCATACCTTATTTGCTGTTGACAGCCTCCCCTAAAATGTGCTTATTCTTAAATTATTGGCTGGTTCACCAAAAAGAAAAAAAAAAAAAAAAAGGATTTCTGCAGGGAATACAACCTTTATTATCTGTACTACAGTATCACATAAACAAACGAACAAAAGACAGTCAATAAGGTTGAATAAATGGGACTAAGTTTACATTGTTAAGACATAAAGTTTAGTAACTCAAATGCTGCCTATTCTGGTCATGAGGTCTACTTGCAACACATCTTCAGGTAACAATTCCACTTGACTAGCACTAAAGACTTCAAATTGACGTATGTAAAAGCAGAGCTGGCATGTAGCATTAGATTTAACAGCATCCATTCATGAGATGTTAAGTCTCTAAAATCAGGTGTCTGAAAGAACAAGAGTTAAGAGGAGGAAAGACGGCTGTCCAAATGCAATGATTAGATAAGCTTGTAGGCTGAGGTCTCTTTGAAGGAACTAGTTTGTATTATAAAACAGAGACCAAGGTTGCTGTATCAGTCCTTTTTCTACAAGTTGCTTGGGAGTACATCATCATTTTTGCTAACACTGGTGGTCTGCAAGACCTTGGGTCTTAAAATACTGCTTTTTGAACACTTTCTACAGCAAATCCTGTGACTGGAGCTGGTACAATTTAAACACCTCCTATGTTTTGAAAGCTTTCTATAGACTTTTCAGAAGCAATGGTAGCTAACCCCTTATTAGGCACCTAAATAAAAGACCTTTGCTTTCCACCGATGGGGACATAGTCATGCCGTCCCATTTTCTCTCTATTTTCAGTGTTTTATCCACAAGCTATCCCGAGATGTTCTGCTAAAGGCAAAAAGCTATATGTTACAACACTGGGACAGAAAAGACTTATGTGAAAATTACCTTAGGAACAGCAGAAAGAACAGAGAAAGAAGCACAAAATGTTGCCAAGGGTTACCCTAAGACTTCATGCAAGCACTACGGCCTAATGTACCCCTGTGGAACAGAACCTTTCACCCAAGGTCAGGAGGGTCTTCAACCTGAACTCAACTTGATAGCTTCAGCCAGGCTTCCCTCAGGCAGTGTACCCCTTGGCCTGCAATTTGTCACAGCTAAACTGTACCACTCAGGTACTTGCTATATACTATAGCAAGGCATGTAGAATTCTCAATTTGTGATGCGTGGGTTGAAAAGGTTGAGGGAGAAAGTTTCAGTTATGTAATGGCTTTTTATCAAGGCTGAAACCTGTGGCCTGGCAGAGCCCCTGCCTTGAGAAGAAAACTTTGCCTATAATTCACTGGTAGGAATCACAGACCCCACCCAGATTCTGCTCATGGGCATCAGGGAACCCCAGCAAAGGGAAACAGGACCTCTGGAGCTCACTTAGTGTAACTTCAGGCAGGAGCCTGGACTAACACCATCAGCAGGCAGGCCAGCTGTGGCTTTATTTCTGTGAGTCTTGAAAACCTCCAAAGAGAGACTCCACAACCCCTCTGTCCCAGTGCAGCCATGCTCTCCTGGGAGAGATTTCCTTCCTGATGTCCAGCCTGAGTCACCCAAGCCACAACTTCTGGCTATTAGCCCTTATGTCACGTCACCTGGCTCTACCAAAAAGAGTTTGATTTCTTTCTCTTTCTAACTGCTTCTCAAGGAAGCAACTATTCTGAACGTGTTTTAGCCTTCTCTTTGCCACACTAGAGAAGCCCAGCTCCCTTGTAGCCTCTCTTGGTAAGAAGGTGGCCCCTGGCCACCTTGGCAGCTTGCCACTGGACCCTCCCCACTTTCTCTACATCCCTGCTGACCTGGGGACCCTCCAACTGAAACAAAGTATCCACAGAGGAAGACGAAGGGCACAGCAACTTGCGTGTGGCTCTGCAGAGCTGCTGCTAACATGCAGAACAAAATTTGGACAACCCGCTCATGGTGGTAATCACTCGTGTGCAATCTGTGCACTGAAAATGTAACCAGAAAGAGAGAGATCCAGATGGTAGTGGCTAGAACTGAAATGTAATTAGTTCAGTCAATACAGTAGTGTATTTTTAGATCTTCCACTAGTCAAAACAAGAGATGTTGCTCAAGCAAATTTAACGTTGCTTAAAAAAAAAAAAAAAGAAAAAGAAAAGATTGCAAAAACTGTATGCATGTTAATTCTACAGAGACTTTTTTCTGACAACTTAGGCAAGAGCTGGAAAGCATATTTTAATTCATACAATGACTAAAAGTAAGAGCACTGCCAGAAAATATGATTTGGAACAATTCTTGGAATACAGAGGTTCATCTGTTTTGCAAAAGAAAGAATCAGAAGCACATAAGTATAAGCAGTTATTTTAAACTTGCCTATTAAGCAAGGACACCAATAGCTAACAGATGCGGTTATTTGCAAATGATTTCAGCAAAACATACCTACTACACATGACAAGACTTTTTTTTTTCACCCTTAAACCCTGATTGAAACCTGTGTCCTGGTAGAGACATGACAATAATACAACCCTGCCTATAAAACTCAGCATTTGTCTGAGGAGTAGTATACTACATATTTAATTAGTATTGTGTAACAGTATCCTTTCACAGCAAAGTTGGAATATTAAAAAAAAAAAAAAAAAACTATGTTGGCGTTGCCGTTTCCCAGAACTATTTAAACCACTCAATAAAAAACTTGCTTTTGTTGGAATTTTTCAGTCTGGAATAAGAAAAACTGTTCAGACTCCGAAAGATTTCTTTCCTAAAAACAGACCTAATTGTTTCCAAATACACCTCAGAATACTGAGGAAACCCAAACCTTTGCAAAGCAGTTTAAGTACCATGGCTTTGATTATCATTGACACATAACACCCATTACATTGTTTGTGTCTGTTTTGATAAGTGCTACACAAACATATTGAGTGAAAACACAAGAGGAAAGCATATCATCTGGGAGGAAAGAGAGGAAGAATACACCAGCCAAGTAACAAATGGCTACTTCTTGTCTCTAGCTGCGTAACTGGCAAATTTCAAGAAGCAGCAGTAAGGGAGCAGGGTACGAACTCCAGAAGAAGGGCAGCTAAACTGAACATCCCTATGAGCAGGCCATCACAAGAAAAAGGTACTGTAAGGAGAGGCAGCAAGGCTCATACAGGAGAGCAAGCAACCTGGTGAAAAGCTAGGTGAGTGATTTCTGATTATAAAACAATACAGTTCTTAAGTTTAAAATAAAGACCTTGACTTTTCTAGTTAACAAAATTCAGTACAGGGTTGGGGGGGGGCGGGGGGGGTGTTTGTTTTGTTTTGATTTTTACTTTGCTGTATTTAGGGTGCCATAGGACCAACACCAGGAGAAAAAAACCAAAACACCACAAAACCAACCAAACAAAAAAACCACCCCATGGCCCTAGAAAATCAGACAAGGCAGTGAGGAACTGGGTTCTCCATTTCAAGAAGTGCATAGGGTAAGCTACAGATATTTGGTTAGGTTTTGTGTTATGTTGCATTTCAGTGGTTAGAAAACTTCAGTGGAACAGTGAAGAGTCCCATTGGCTCTACACAGAATAGCAGTGGTAGCCAAGATAACAGTGATAAACCACTTCAAAATGTCCGGTGCACCACAGGAGAGTTGTGTTTCAATGACATCAAAAATAGATGGCAAACCGACCATTAAAATCATTCATTCAAAACACATTTGACAGTTTTCATGGGGCCAGTCTTAAGATCATGGATTTTTATTTATTTATTTAAGCATTTTTGAGAAGTGACAAGCCCTTTTGTATGTAGGCTGAACTACAATTGCTTTCTAAATTACTGCAAACACTGTTCAACTTTTGTTTTTTTGATCTTTTGCTTTCACTTTTTGCCTAAACAATTTTATGAAACATTCTTAGTTTCTGCCACCTTCTACCCATATTGAGCAACCTAGGACTGTAAACCAGGGTAGAGTTTTCAGGCTGAACACAGTGTATTCTCCACTCCCCTAATCCTGCAGAACCTCCTCCGCCTCACATCTGCAGGGCTGGAGGGTTGCCAGTGGCAGGTCTGCTCTTCACGGCACCATTCCTTCGATGCCTGTAGGGATTTCACTGCAGAAGATAATTCTGACCATATCTTACTAAAAGTTGATGCCATTTGATGATAGTTTGACAGCCTGCACAAATTTAATCAAGGGTCTTGCTTAATTTCTGGAATAGCTGGCATTCTCAGTAATAAAGAAACAAAACCCCTGATTCACACTACCATGATTACTAGCAATTTTGGCAGCTTTGCCGTTCAGACCCAAGGCTGAAGTGGCACAGGAGTAAAACCACTGTTTCCCCCTCCTGAGAACTGGCTTTTAAAGTCACAGCTGTAACACATCAGGCAGCCAGCTTCTGGGCATAAACACAGGACAGTTTTTAGGACTAACCACCATGCACTCTCCACAGACTCTAAACTAAGTTTAAAATATTATTTGCATCAAGAGAAACTATAGCTGTAAAGAGAGCTAATTTTATGCTGGTATGGTTGGAATAGTGTACCTGAACTTTCTCAGAAAGTATGTACTTGCCTTTAATACAAAATTAGCTTCGGGTGTAACTATTATTTGTTTTTCAGCAGAACCTACAAACTATTTCTATTTGCTAGTACCTAAATGTAACAAAAAGATGTTCTCCACACCCATGAAGTTTAATTTTAGGAGCCAGAGGCTCCTGAAAAACCCAGGTGAGCCAACAGCTGGCTCTCATCTTCCTCCAACCACAAATGGAAGGTAGAAAGTCCTAAAGAAGGAACAGCCCTAATCCTGTTACTCCTTCTCTGCATCTCTTTTCCCTTTCTTCCACTCCATGCCAACCAACCACCTCAAACCCAGTAACACTCACTGTCTCCCTCTCGAGGAATTAGTGGCTCTTTCCTTGCTGCTGTGAGAAGGTCATTTTCATCATCAGGAAACTTCCTTCACTGTAGCTAGTCTGAGTTCTGTCTGAGATTACTGATTTTTTGCTTGGTTTTGCTTTCTGGCAGAACTATACAAGAAGAAAGCCTACATTTTAAAACTTAAAATTCACTTGCTAAATACTGTTAGTGGTTACTCATTTCTTCTGCAAGATTATCATATTCCAGGCTTTCACTGCTGCTCCATTTCTACCAGATGCTGCAAATCATTAGGGAATATTCTGATTAATATTTTTGTCATATGAATAGGAGAAACAAACTTTTTTTTTTAATCAGTTCCCATACTTCATCTTTGCTTTTCACTTTTTGTAAATTAAATTTGGAGTATTTTTCTCAATTTGAACATTTCCTCTATTTCAAATGAGGAATTAATGGTTCTGTAGGTATTAAAACAGAAATTTTGGCTGAACCTAATAACTGTGCAGAGCTGTGTGTGTGTGTGTATATATATATATGGACAAAAAGGCAACACCCTGAGGCTAAATTATCTTTTCAGGAAGGTTCTCCTTTATTATTTTTATCATGGTAGAATTTACAAACCCCACTAGAGACTGGGGCCCCACTGTATGATATGCTGTACAGACATCTATTACAACTCAGCTCCAACCCAAGAGAGTTCACAAATCTGTATTTCTCCTACGATGCACATAAATACAGTGTGGCTGTTCAGTTCTTCAAAACTAGCCTGGATAACACCCTCGAGAGCATAGACCATCAAGCAATGACTATACTTTGAGTTTGACTATCCACGTATTTTTTAAAAGGACTAGGTAGCACTTCGGCTTAAAAACATTTTGAGGAGCACTGTATTAAAAGGTGAACATCAAATGGACTTTGACACTTTATAAAAGCAAGCCCAACTAAAAATCAAGCAAGTTTCTAACTGCTGAAGCAGTCAAAAAGCAGTGCTTTTCCAATGGCAAACTTTTTTCCTTATGGGAAGAGGTGGGGTGAATGTTTCAGTCCAGCTTTAAACCAAAGAAATAAAATTGGCCTCTCATATTATCAAGAACAATGCCAAATAAAATAACTTGGTGGGTCTTCTCTATTTCACTCATCCCATGATGTTTCTCAGTGCTGCACATTCACAATGACAGCAGCTTATCTGACACACACACACACAGACACTCGTTCATTATTTTGTTTTACTGCATTGCCCAATGGGCAGCTGTTGACTTGTACCCATTGCAATAGATGCTGCACATACAAAACAGATGCTCAGCCCCAGAGCTTACAATGCACGTGTAACAGCACAAACAACAGATGGATGCAGACAATATCTAAAGAGAAGATAAAGCTGGTCAGAATATTCTCAGCACACTGGCAGATGACTGGGTTTTTTCATATACATATAAAAACCGAAAATACATATATGGCAAGTTTCTCTGGAGTATAGAGGCATACAGAGAGGATGAAGATGCTTGTTTGAATATTAGGTGAGCAATGGAATTTATCATCATAAACAGATGAATACTACACTTCACACAGGACTGCAAATGTTCCTATTTAAACATCTATTTTCATGAGAAGTGGAGTCATGAATAAAGAGCTCTCTCTCTTTTAATAAGCAATTTGATTCCACTAGGAATCCCCAAGCAATCATTCCTCTTTTTTCCAAAGCGTAAAAAAATCCTAAAAACCCAATGCATCAACAGCATTTTTCAATCAAACGGGTGCCATGTATTTCTAAATATTGCAGTGGTAGGGACAGGATTATAAAAAAATAATTTTGGGAGCATATGAATAAAAAGATTCACCACAGTCTACCGTGATGATTGTTTACAGTCAAGTTACTGACAGATTCCCCTGATCTGATTTCAGACTTGTATCAGTAAGCTACTGAGTGGGTAACCCTTTAAGTACGAAACGTTAAGGTAAACTGGGAACAGTACCTAATGTAAATACAACACAACTGTTCTCAAAACTACCAGTGGAACCATTGTTCACATTCTTGCCATTTCCCAACCAGAAGCAGCACCTCCTGTTAAGTTACTAAGTGCTACAGTCCAAAATGAAGCTCATGGCATCAAGGATACTAAAACATAAAATGTTTACCATCAAAGAATGTAAATATTAAAATGATTAAATAAATCAGGGGATCAAGGCCACCGTGATTGGAGAGGAAGGGCCTGCCACCTTGCTTTTTCATGTGTATACTTCCCCCTTCCCTTCTCTTTTTCACTCATCTCACTCCTCTTCCACCATCTCTCCAGAACTCAACAGGAGATCAAAGGATGATCCACCCATTGTAAATCAAGCCAAAGGCTGCCAGGCTGGAGCACACAGCCAGGGCGTAACTGCAGGGAAAGTGAACACAACTGCACTTGCATCAGCAACAGAGGTTAATAATTTTTAAAGGGTAGAAGTCACACATTCACTGGTTTCAGAATTACAAAAATGGAGTCTGTGGTTTAGTCACCAATAACAACAAGGTTAAAACATAACAAAGTATTCACTTTTTTTTTTTAAACTCAGAAGCCTGTTTTCATTGTTCTAGGAAATTACTATTTTTTGAAACCCGTTAGTTCTTTTTAAATGCTTAAGTTTATATTCAGTATGATTCAGTCTAATTTCTATTAACATGTCTGCAAGTGTAACAATATCCTTATCCTTTTCAAGCTGTTTGAATGTGGGATTTTTTTCAGCGTTTTCTTTAAAAGTTTAGCTGGCTGTTTTATAATTTGTCACCTTTTGTCTTCTTTCAGCAGTATGTCATTAAGTCTTTAATTTGGCGTTTCCTGTTGTCTGCAGAGGGATATATGCTGTTTTAAATCCAAAGGACTGCAGACATAGATGGTGGGTAAAATCTGTGAACCATAAGTAAATTCTTATAAGGAACATACAAAAAAGATTGTTCTTCAGTCAGACTTAAGCCATTACTTTCTTCAAAAGAAGAAAAGACACAAGTTAAGAAAAAGGCACCGCCAAAGACCTTCTGCCCAAATGTGCATCTCCATGAAGTTTCCTGCTGAGTGCATATGAATGCACTGCGATCTGGGAAAAGGATCCAAATAGGATTTCAAACATCCAAAAATTTTAACTCAAACATTTAGGTATTTCACCATGCTGCTATTCATTCATTCACTGATTTTTTTTGTCTTAGTTTAAAGAGATGCTAAACAAAAGAAGAGCTCTACATGTATTTACATTCCAAAACTAAGCTCCCCTTACCACCCCCCTAGTCTGTCATCCCTTCATAGCTAAACAAACCGTAAAGTCTAGCCCTATGTTCTTGAAGCAAAGTCACAAACACAGTAAGAGAAAAGTTTGGTCTTTCTTCTTTCAGTAAGAAAAAGACGAAAAGAAGTTTTAATCTATTATAGCTGCCCATGTTGTTTTGACTATGAACAGCATCGCATTCAGATAATATGTGCGGGCTAAAGTGGCAGAGGAGTGGGATCAATTTCTTTACTATTTTGGCTCTACTAAGCTTTGCTCTTTGACAATTTCCCAGTCATTAAGAGCCTTTCCTGTCCTACAGCTAAGACTGGCTCTTATATGCAAGTGATACCTTTTGCAGAACTATTTTGCAAACAAAACTGGAGGACAAATATTTTACAATGTAAAAAGTAGGCAAGAACAACTGTTAGCTCTCTGCAGCAGAGGGATTTCCACGGGGGGAAGCCTGACAGACCCTGCCGTCTGTGTCGCATTTAGCACGCTGCAGGGCCCTCTTGGGAGCTGCTGGGTGCTTCGGCCAGAGCAGGTCACATGCTGCAAACACTGAAACCTGCAGGTTTTCCCCATTTCTGACACTCCAATATTTTTTCACACAGTACACAACATAGGGGCTAGGGTCTGCACCTTTCCCAAGCAGCTGAGAATCTAAATAATATTAAAAAGGCACATCATCCTATTGGAAAACTCCACAATACTTTCTGTTTGTGCTGAACACTTACTGGCATGAGTTCTCTGCTGTGCAAGAGGTAGAAATACCCCATTTGAAGCAGGGAAGAGCATGAGAACAGTACGGGAATGCACTAGTGGATTAACAAGGAAGTTCCTTCACGCAGAGGAGAATGTATTTAACCCACTTTTTAAACAGGATTCATAATGAATTATGCTATCTTCTGTTTGTGAATCGTATTTTAAACCTTAGTATAGTATGCACAGTTGAAAGCTTTTAAACATGGCAGTTTTACAATAAAGCAATTTAATCTTATTGTGAACATCCAAAATGATACATTAGAATATCTATGTAACAAGGCCTCTTTGATGAGAGTGGTAAACATTATTTTTGAAGCATTTACAAAACTACTTTTAATATTAGAAGGACCTGTTGAGATCGTAGCGACAAGGATGATAAACTGAATTGCATCCTGTTCACAGTTTTAGTTCTTCTGGTGAGATACTGATGAGCACCACCTTCTCTTTGAGCATTAAACATGCAACAACACTTTTCTTAGGCTGGTGTTAAAATATATTAGACTACTGTTTCTGACCATGTTCACAATACGTGTTTTGCTTTGTTATTCAGATTCAGCCTTAAAGGCTGAAGGATTCCAGAACCTGACTTTCCACCTGGCTTATTTGAAAAAAATTTGGCCTCCTCTGTGCCAAAAATACAGGAGTTTTATGATCTTGAAAGTTGTACAGGTTGAATTGATTACCCTGTATTCTGCCATCAAGTATGAGGTAGAAATTTATAATCAATGTTTGTATAGCACATTTAACTGGTCATGCCCAGCATTAAGTTACGTTCATATTATTTTTGAGAGCCTTCATTTGTCTCTTTATTACTTCATAAATACAGTTAAAAGGTTTTTGGAAGCTGTATGCTGTCACAAACTCAAAAGGAAAATTCTCCTAGAAACGGTCAAAACTGTTGTAGAGGCTTGCCTATGTGGGGAAGGGATTGTGAAAACATGAAAGTACTACAGCTATTCCATCCAAACTCCCCCTCAGACACTCTTACTAAAAGCTTTTCTGTGGTTTAGCTTAATCCACTTTCAAAGTGGACTAAAAAAGGGACTCAACATCCTCTCCGAGAGCTACTGTAGAAGAGCTATTCCTTGATAGGTATTTTGGGTTATTTCTCCATGTAGACAAGCCTTAAGTGATACCTTTCTTGGCATACTTCCTAATGTCACATCACCCACCACAATGCTTCAGTCTTTTGGAAACAACTTTGTGAGTAGATCCAGGTATTCTGTATTCCAAGTCCTCTAAACTCTTCTACACTGCTCATCTATAGAAGGTCTGGTCTATATAAACAGGTTTTCAGCAAGCATTTGTACAGAAAATGTGAAGTCTGAACATTCCTCTGTCCTATTCTGAAGGTTTTCACTATTATCTTTCCTTCGTACAAGGAAATTTTCCATCCAAATTAAAAAGAAAGTTCCCCAGCTTTTTGTGTATTTTTTGAAACAACAAACATTAAGAAACTTGCTGTTTCAATCTAGGAAATGATGTCTTTAGAATTCCAGAAACACGTACATAGAGTATAGGTCTCGACTTGAAATTGTTGTTTTTCCTCACCTTCATAAGAGGAAATTACTGATACTGATACAATAGTTACATTGCTAATCCAAAACTTAAAACTATGCATTAAATCTGTTCTATGATGATAGAAAACATGTGCAACTGTGCAGATACATCCACCAGGAGAGAGGCATCCAATAATTTTAAGATAGAAAATAGCAAACTCTGAACTCCCAGGGGACAACAAACCAAAACAAAATGTAATTTCACATTTTATCAAATGAAGAACTAGAGAACAGGTAAAGCAAGATGTCTCTCCCTTTTTAAAAGCAGAAGAAATTCTGCCAGGCAGCCAACTCCAGCCAACGTAACAGTACATATCACTAAATAACCCTCATTTGTCATGTAATACCATGTCTTATCCTTATCTGCCAGCATTATCAACGTTACATAAAAATGAGTTTATTTCATTTAATTACAAGTTTGAAACTCTTAACATGGAATTGCAATGGTTACTTGTATTTCAGATGTATCATTGAATATATTGCCACATACATTTAAAAAAGCAACACAATTGGTGTTTCCCTTTCTCCATAAACAAATTCAAGAGACATTGGCACACAGTTGTTATTTTGGCACATACTAACCTAGGTTTGAGCACACAAAAAGCAGGTCTGCTGGAAATTAATTACTCAGTCTCAGAGGATGGTAAGGCTAAAAAACGTAAAACTGTTTATTAGAAAAATGTTCCCAACATGACAACAAATGGGGTACTGCAGAAAACAAAAGTGTTCTGGACATCATCACAAGGGTCTTCATGACCTGGTTAGAGAAGATGCTCAAAGGCATGACGTGGGGAGTCTTGAAAAAAAATACATGGAGTCATACTCAATGACAAAGTGATTATTTTTCTGGCCTGCTCCAGTCTGCACGATTTCCATCTGCTGTTTATTCATTCTCTTCACCTTCATCCACTCATCTACATTTTGTGAGAAATAGACACATTTCATGTCTAGCTGTTTTACAGTGCAGCTTCAGTCTCTTGCTTCCCTCGTTCCACCCCGAACTCTTAAAGGCTTCTAAATTTTTCTGATGGCTGTTTTCTACATGATACAAGCTGGTTGCTGAAGTGCAGAAGACTACCACAGCAGTCTTAACCCTCAGACCGGATCATTGAAGCTTTTACTTCTGAAGGAGGTATGTCAAGCATCCAGCCTGCCAGCCACATCCATTCCACTACACCATTTCATCTGGCTTATAGGATTTTCATGAATTTGTAGATGTAAGAAAACATAAAGCACAATGCAAGAATGCAAACCCAAACTAGCCAGCTGGCATGTGCTCTGTGAATGAACACACCCATATCAGAGTCAGAAGTTACTGCCAGGCTTACTCTTTCTCTAACCTAAAAAACCTTTCCAAGAGCCCATTGCTGCTTCTGGGTCCAAGCTGGCTTGAACATTACACCTTTGCTGTCCATATCTATTGATTGTGCATCAGACCAGCTGCCAGATTCTTGTATCTGTCTCACCATTTGAAATAAATTGAAATCTGTTTCTCTAAAAGCAAGTCCGCAGCCATTAGCAGTGAAGTCCCTCCATATGTTAATGTGACAACTCCACACCAATTATCATCCTCTGCTCCTGAAATTTCAACAAGGTTGTAAAAGCAAGCACTCAGAAGTCAGGAAAATATGAGGTAAGGTTGCTTATGCAGTCTGCATTTTGTCCTCTTAATTGTCATTAAGATATCAAAATAATTACACACATCAAATCCTATTTTCTGTAAAGATGCCTCCTTGATTCCATGCAAGTGGGCAGCCTCTGGAGAATGAGTTCTCCATCTCTACGTGCAAGTTAGACCAAATGAAGAAAGCATAACCATGCAATTTGCCTGACACTCTGTGGCTAACCAGCAGAGATCTACTTTTCTATCATCCAGTTAGAAAGCCAGAAGCTTTCAATTTTAGTTTAATTTTCCTACACTGAAATCCACAACTACCATAAAGGCAGTTGACGTCAGTGGGAGCAATGCACAGTGCAAAACAGGGTAAGAAACCCCTGTTTTGGGGCTTTATTCCTGGTTTAAGGGCCAGGCTTCAAAAGGTGTTTAGGCATCTTCAGAAGAAGGATGCCGGAGAGGATTCACAGCAGAGTAGCCTTGGGTAGGTCAGAATTCCTTTCTCAGTAATGAGCGATTATGAAAGCACAGGTTATTAACATCAGTCAGCAGACATGACACCTGATCTCATGCTTTTCTGATTACCTGCCCCAGGACACCTTTGTCTGGGCCAAAGGGTATTTAGAGGGAGGAAAGCAGCTGCAGCCGTAGCCACCACTATTTTATCTGCGTCCTGTCTGGAGTTTAAATTGTGTGTGTCATACTGACGCAAGATACTAAGATGGTTCAAGTGTTGTGCTAATAATGCTTAGTGATTTTGGCAGGAATCCAGGAACACATTGTACAAAGGAAAAGCTAGACAGACTATGACAATTTTCAACAGCTTATAACTTGCTTAAATCTCCAAAACTTTTCAAGGAGCTAGCGAAAGACTCCCTCCTACTTTCTACCTTTCTTTTGCAGGAAGGGAAGTAAACAGAAGTAGCTGGAAGTAAATAAGAGCTTTTCAAACTGGTAAGTATTAATATTGAAAGAACTACCAAAAGTACAGCAAATTTGCACCTCCCCTGAAAAATTCAGACATCATCTCCATGGTAAAACAATAGCAAAACTCCCTTGTAATAGTCAGTTATCAGCCTGCAAAACCCTCATGAGTTTTCATCTTTTAAAATCCCAGTTCTACAGTTCTGATAAGACATTTGTAAAAATGCCAGAAGTTGTTTAAACGTGAAGGACTTCTAATGTGAACCTGTTTTACCGGTAATCTATCTATCAAGATAACAGCTTAGAACAACTAATTGTATAGAGCTCCTCATAACTCTGAAACGTCATGTACAGTATTAGACATAAGCAGGGCTCACCTGAGTCTTCAGGAGACTATCCCTATTTCACTTCATACAATAGAGCTCTTAATTACATAAACTTTCATCACTTGCCACATATGCTTTTGCAAGGCATTTTAATTCAGAGGGAGAAAAAAAAAACATTTAGTTATAGAAGCAATCAACTTAATGACAGGAAATTCATTATTGCATGACAGTCTGGAACTGCTGGCCAAGCCAGCAGAAAACTAAGATTTTCAAAAAAGGTTTTCTCTATATAAGCCTTGAATTGACCCAGTTAGAACCTTAAACAGACCTGGAATCCTTCTGTAAACTTTTAAAGGTCTTGCCTGCAGGAATACATTTGCACAACTGATATCATCATCCCAGAGTTGTGTCTAGTCCAAGCTATAACACTGACAAACACAGGAGTAAGTGTTCCCAGAAAAGAAACTTGTTTAGAAGTTTCAAATCCAGGTACTTTAATGCCTGGTGAGTGAGCTTAAGCAGTTTCAGAACTCAATTCTCAAGAGGAAACTGTGACAAAGACAAAAGTTGTTCTATACTATGCAGAAACGGGTTGTGAGAAAGGAAGCATCAGGATAATTCAAGCTTTGGGCTGATCTCCAACAGAGTCCAACAGACTATTGACCTATGGGTCTTCGACAGCTCTCCAAATTTAAAACGTAAAATCCCAGGACAGAGATTGTATACGGCACAAAGCAAATAACAAATTTAACAATATTAATAACAATATTATTAATAACAAAATTAATAACAAATACTTCAAAATCTTTGTCAAGCATTTAGTTTCAGATAAGACAAAAATTTCCTCTCATGTTTCTAATTTGGCAGGACATTAAGCACAGGCAATACTCTTAACACCTGTCATACCTAACTCAGTTCTTAAAGTGGGCTCTGTTATGCACAGCAGCAGGTAAATTAGTTTTTTCTTTTTCCTTTTTTTTCCTAAGATGACCATGACACTCTCTCCCTAAATAAAAAAAGCAAAACAAAAGAGAATAGAAGCCTTAAGCATTTTCACATCTTTTCCCTATTGATTTTTCTATACAGAAACAGATGATGAAAGAAGCAGGGACCTATCCTGTGGAAAAATACATAGTAAACAAATAATCTGTCGGGAAGAGCCTATACTACCAAAGTTCTTCTCTGGGAGATAAATGGACCAAAATATGGTCACTGAATAAAGCCCATGAGTTTTCAGTCACCTAAGCAGACTAACCTTTAACTGGTGTTCTTATAATTAATCTATTTCCCAACATCCTTTATATTGGTGATATATTATGATCCCAACTCTTTATATTAATTTAAAATCTGACAATTTTATTTAAAAAAAAAGCTTATAAAACATATCTTGCCTTGAAAATGCAACTCCAGCACAACAGATCTGTCTTCACTCTCTGAATTATTCACAGACAATATCCTGTTCATCTCAATACAATTTTATTCTCACAAAAAGCAAAAAATACAACTGGTTCGGGGGGGGAGGGAGGGCGGGTTGCAGAGGGGAGAGCTGCACCCCATCTTGTCCTAACCAGTCCGAAGCAATTCTACATGGGGAGATTCCTCTGGATATTACTTAGACTTCCTTAATGAAATTCAGGTGTAATCCCTAAGGCTCTATAGCAAAGAGTATCTTTAGCTCAACTACAGAATATGGTATTTGCCAAAAGGGGATTAATTATGTTTAGATGTGTCTACTATGAATACCAACAACTCTAGAGCCACTATTTAAAATACATTTCAAAAGTCACTCAACTTAAAATTCAGTAAGGAACAAAATATAAACAGTTTATAAAATACACTGGGAAATACTCTTTAAGATTAGAAAGACTTTGTTTTCATTAGTTTTAATTTTATTAAGGTCGATTACAATATGAACTCCTGCTCTTGCCCTCTTCCAACATTAATGTAACAGAAGTTTTCTAAAATGACCTATAGCAAATGCCAAGCATAAACCTCTATGATCAACTCATGGACACAGAAACAGATTCTAAACTTAAATAGCAAAATGCTTTTAAGGGACATAGAAAATACTTATGGGGAGCAAAATGTTTGATTCTACTCCCAGATTGCCACAATGCAGTCTGTGACGTGATCCACAGAGGTTTTCCACTAGCACACAATGGGGCCCAACAAACAATTGTCCCTTAATTTGCTCTCTCCCTCATGCTTTTCCTGAAGTTTAAGCTTTATCCACCAATACTATTTTGGTAAGGGTCTATTTTCCTTCAATAGTTTTCATGCAGTCTGGATTAGGTGCAAAGCAGAGATACAGTCAAGCCCTACATCTCTTTTGAGCAAACATATTTCCCAGCAGCTTCAGTCTTCAGATTTTTTTTTTATTATTTTATTTTTTTAATACTTTGAGCCTGTCAATCCATCCTCTCCCACCTGGGACCATAATGTACTCAGTACTCAGAGCGTTCCAGTAGACCATGGGGTCTGAGACTGCTATTTGTTGCCAGACAGAGCATGTGTATCAGAAAAGTAAAAATATTGACTAAAGGAAAACAGACAAATAGCTCTAAATGTAAAACTGTGAACGGACATCATCCTAAACAGCAGCCCTTCCCTTCTTTTGTTTCAGGAAGATAAGGAAGATGTTATATCTGTGCTGAACATTTCAGACAAATATCCTCAAAACCAGCTGATGTTTCACTTTCAGATTTCTGAAATCCTGAAAATATTGAGATATTGCACTTTGGAAGTATAACAGTCATTATTCAGAGAGAAAGTTATCAAGCCACTGACAAAAGTGCAAATGACACATCTACAGAATCAGTTAATGCATGTGTTTTTGCATGGAAACTTAGTGCCAAGAAAAAAGGTACATCATCTCGAAATACCAGCAATCTAGAGCTTTTCCAAGGTCGCTAAATCAACTTGCTGTTTTCTTATACAGGCACTGCAAAAGCTAATGCAAGCGTCCAAGCCCAATAACCAGTGATATGCTGCCTGAGAGCCTAACACTGACTGTAGTCCCATGCTGTATCCCTATCTGTATCCGGATTTTAAAAGGTTTAAAATCACAGGGGAAAAAGCGCCACGGAAGAATCAGTGCTGACAGTCCTTGATTATCTTAGCACAAACTATACATTCTTAAACTCTTTATTTACTGAAAAAATGAAACAATGTCTTCACTTCCTTCATCACCTTAGTACGGTTATTATTCTTTTGTAAACACTTCAGATTCGACCCTCCTACCTGATTGTATGATGCACCCCTGTGAATGGGGTGGTGGTGGGGAGGGCTCTCTTAAAATAATAGAGCAGAAAAAGCCTCAAATGAATAGAGCAGATCAAATACTTGTCTACACATAGCAAATCTAATTTAACATCAAAATGTTATTTAAACAAGCTTTGGACATAAACCCTTCAGGTAAAGCTAAGCTGCAAGTTACATGTTTTATCTACATTTATAATTGTATTACAAGTCCATATTTTGAATACTTTCTATTACACAGGCTACTAACATAGGGAAGTCTGACTGAAGTGTTAATTGGCCCACCTAATTTTTCAGCTTTAACAGTTGATCTCTTACCATAAACCTTTCCTTGCTATAGACCTTTGTGAAGACACACAATGACCTGTCCTAACAATGGCTTTTATGTATAATGGAGCAGCTGATCAATTCAGAATTGAATTTGATTTTAAAAAAAAGAGTAATAATAAAATTCAAGTTCTTTCACTTAACTAGCAGGATAATGTATTCCCAGGCATCCTGTGATACAAACCCACACAAAAGCAAATAGATAAGTAGTCAGCAGGAAAACAAGAAAAACACAGTAGTAGCTATTACCTATGGAGTTCTCTTGCCTCTCATATATATGAATAAACAAACTGCATTCTGTTAACAGCAGTATTTTTCCCAGCTCCTGTGTTAATTTTATAGCTTAACTGTCAAGTTCTAGGAGGAGAGGCTTAATATAGATCGAAAAGTAAGACCCTGCTCACAGTTTACCCAAAGTGGAAAAGGAGCTGTGAGGGTGAGCAAAACGGTAAGACTGTTCTGCTTCAGCACCGTAACTACAGAAAGAGGCACCTGTAATGACTGATGAGGTAACCAGGTGAAGAAAATAACCCCATCCCTGCTCTCCTCCAACTGAAGGTCCAGAAATAGCTAACCTAATTCATGCACATGTTTGAATGTCAAATTCTTCAGGCTAACGTAACACAAAAAATATACATGTTATTCTAATCGCCAAATCCTTTTAGGACTTATAAATTGGTAATGAATCAAATTGTCCAAAGACTATTACAACATACCACTTTTCATTTTTAAGTACACACAGAGGAAGCTTCTTTCACCCAATTCTTCTATCAAATATGTTTTAATTTTGCATTTATTCTCACTCTGACAGCTATAGTATGTCCCAGCTTGCTGCAAAAAACCCTCACAAACATTGCAGCAAAAAGGGATGGATGTATTTCCAAATTGGAAGCAACAGACAAGAACTAACCAACCCAGCCCAAGCAGTACAGCCAGTAAAAGTAATTACACAATAATGTAATATGTTAAATCCAAAATCAACTAGTTTTCAGTGGATGACCTTCAAAATTCTACAAGCAACCTGCAAAGGAAGAAAGACTGTACACAGTCTTACACAAAAAGAGTAAAAACATTACTCCCTTACTATTATGACTCCTTATTTATGTAAAGGAGTAATATACTTACTCCGTTACTATTTATACTGCAAGACTGGCAAGTTTTTATAGACTCTTTGCATCCTTTATCCAGTTCATTTTAATTACAGTATTTAAGTTTTCATTTTTGTTTTTGCTGAAGAAACCTCCCCACATTTGCCAGGAGTAAGCCTGGATTTTCACAAGGTGTTTTTGATGCAGGCTTGTACAGCAATAAACAAGGAGTATTTGGGATGACTTCCTGTAGCATGCCACTGTTTATTAAAACTGTGAAGAAATGAACAGGGCAAGGGACTTTTGAAGAAGGCAGGTAAACCTGAAAATGAGAGGGAAAGATGAAGCCGGGCAGCTGACCTGCCCTCCCCTCACGCAAATGGGGCATCTGGGGAACACACTGTCCTCCTCCTGTTATGGAGATTGTTGCCTTGTCTTCTTTCCTACCTCCCTAGGACCCAGTACCTCAAAGGCTGTGTCTGGAAACCCATGTAGTGAGTAATAAAAGGTTAATGAAAAAAATCCTCCTCTTACTAAGTTTCAAAGCATCTTCTTTTTGCCAAGGTCAATAAGAGTAACACTCCTGGCTTTAAAAGAGACTACCCTGTTTTTTACATTTTTAACTAAAAGCCCAGGCCAAATATGTTTGCTGGGAGAATAAAGGCAGGAAAACAAGCCGGAACAAGCTACTTTTTAGGGGATGACTGGGGGGGAAAAAAGAAAAGTTTCAAACCATCCTTAAACAAACATGTCAATATGATATTTTTGTGCAAGTTATTTAAGAAAAAAAACAACCAAACAAACAAAAAAACCCAAACAACCCAAGCTGTTCTAGTTACACTTACAAAGTGAGTCTCCCACGTGCACAGAGCAAGGCTTTCTGTACAGCTCTGACCATTGGCGTCTCATGCTGCAGACCTCTCCTTGTCAAGGGCACCTGTGGGATTGACTCTTCTCCACCCAGCTGCCTATTTCCATAACATGTGCGGGACCTTAATTGTCTCTGAGATATTAACATCAGGATCTTCAGCATAAACCAGCCAAATAATTTTAAAAGCCCAGTTTCACATAAAAGCTTAAACTAACCACAGATAAGAGAGATGCATATTCACAAGTGATTGTGCCCCATGGCAACAGTAGCCTGTGCACAGACTGCACGAAACCTCTCTTCGATCCATTTTCTCTTACCTGGATAACTACAGCATTGTACTGTCTTTATCTGCCCATCCTGACGCTACACAGTCTTCCCGTGCAAACATCTTGCAGCCAAAATCCTACTCTCAAACCAAACAGAGGCATAAAATTTAAGATCTGTTATCTCCAGTTTTCTACAATTTTGCCCCTTCTTATCAATTTGAAGTTCTCTTTCAATAGACACAACTCTTGGCAGTAAAGATGCCAGCTGTCATCTAGCATACCTTCCACAAAAAGAAAACGAAAAAAAGGGGGGGGCAGGGGAGCTGCATGTTCTTCCGGTACTTTCTTCTGTAAGAAGGTGATGGAGAAGAGCGGTAGTTCCCTCTGGAAACTCCAGACATGATCCCAGAATACTGCTGCTGGGTATTTCTGTAGAAGAGCTAAAAATCTAAACATCATCACAGTTATACTTCTTTAAAAGCTACAGTTTATCTGCATATTCAGAAAGGCCTTGCTCCCATTGTGCCATGTGCGGGGTAGGGCAGAGCTGTAACGCCAGGCTGTCACACGTTTGGCTCTGCATACATAAAAAGAAACAAACCACACTAGGACAACACAACAGGAAAAACTTGAAATCCTCTAAAGCAGTAATGAAAAACAGTGAAATAATCAACTCTGACAGATCTTTCAGTACTATTCAGGAACTTGTATTTTAACAGCACCCAGAAACAACGCATATGCTGTGAAGACACATCTTTAGACACACTGAAAGTTCTCTTTCCAAGCAGTATGGGCCAGAAATACAGTTATTTGACTGTGTTTTGCAGACACCTTACAGAGTTTCTCAAGATACTGTGAATGCGTCATATGATCAATTACTCTCCTTAAGTGTGATCACTACAAAAAACAGATTCAGGAGTAAATATACTGTCTAGCTTGGGACCTTGCAATCTATAAACTCCAGTGTTTCATGTATGAGCTACTCTGGGAGAATAGCAGTATGGACTTCTGAACTGAAATGCTCCGTTCTCAGAAGGACTGAGTCCTGAACGTGGACTGTTCTAGATCAATTCGTCCTGGAATTTATTTAAATCAGCATGTTCTTTATGCAAAGCTTTTTTTTTTTTTTTTTTTTTTTTTTTTTTTTTTTTTTTTTTTTTTTTTTTTTTTTTTTTTTTTTTTTTTTTTTTTTTTTTTTTTTTTTTTTTTTTTTTTTTTTTTTTTTTTTTTTTTTTTTTTTTTTTTTTTTTTTTTTTTTTTTTTTTTTTTTTTTTTTTTTTTTTTTTTTTTTTTTTTTTTTTTTTTTTTTTTTTTTTTTTTTTTTTTTTTTTTTTTTTTCTACTGACAATTTTGCTAAAGTGTTCAGGACTTTCCTTTTTACACTAAGCATTTTTAAAAGGCACTTTACAACTTATTTTTAAAATGTACTTTACAGTTTTTATAACATAAACAAATACATCTTAATAACTGAAATTGAGAACTGAGACCTCACCTCAATGCCATAAAAGAAACAGTCATTATATAGGTTGTTCTGTTTCTGGATGCTGAAAGAGAGTTATCACTAAATTCCCATAACAACAGCTGAATGCATTCATCATGATTTTAAAAGGACACAACCCTCATAATTATGCCGAGTGAAAAATACTTTCAAGTTGCCTGTAAAACCGGGGTGGAGGGGGAGGCTGGAGATTTTTGTAGCAGATTCTGCATAAGCTGAGGAACTTCCCAAATGTTGTTTCACACTATGATATAGTATGAATTTATTTTTTATAATAACACTAGCACTGCTTTTCTTATTTAAATGGTAGCCTGAAACAGTAAATATGTTGGAAAAAAGGTCAGCAGCTGAGATGTTATCTTAGCAACTCTGTTGATGCCCTCGTTTCTCAGCCTAAAACAGGACAGCTACTGGGACAAACTTATGTACATCTAAGAGAGGATATCACCATTTGTGAAGAAACAAAGGTATTAAAACAGGTATCCATACAACTTGTAAATGTACTTTTCTTGTTTGGAAAGACACTGGACTATCCAACCTACTTCATACAGCTTGGCGTAACCCAAATATACCGTAACACTATGTGCCTATTTATTTAGCCATTACAAAACCTGTCTACCATCTTCTCTTTGCTTTCCTTTTTTAAGCAGAACTGAATGCAGCTCACTGACACTTTGATAATCTTTAGTAAGAAACACATAATTTGATACAGAAGTATTTATTAATCTTTGCTTCAAGCTAAAGCTCTGCGTCTGGACTTTTTAGCACAAAGTTACATACAAAATGCTGACTTCATTAAAATGACAAAATAATGATGGAAAGTAGAGAAAAAGCATTAGCCTAGATACATCACCAGCATCTTGAAAATTATAATATGTTAAATGATTATGAAGGACAGTGCTTGACAAGGCTAACAGCTAGACCAATGTAATTCATTTCATTGCAAGTTCATGCTGATGACCTTATAACTACAATTTGAAAAAAAATCATTTATATACATATTATTGTATGTTATATAATATATATACACAAACATTTTTTCCAGCTGAGTCAATAAATATTTTAGAGTTCATCTTCTATGACAGAAATACACAACCTCATTAGAAAATTTGGTTAAATAGAATAACTACATAGAAATGAGTAATTTCTAAATGGGTATTAGGAAACTAGCATTCTCAGACACTGGAGAAGGAACTGTTATCCAGTACAATGTTTACTTCTTTACTAAGTTGTGGTCAAACTGTAGATAAAAATATTCTCCCAGTTCATCAGACAGCATGAGACACAACAGTGAAACAAAAAAAGATGGTCCAAATCTGACAGGGTAAGGAAGCCATCCTCTGGTTTTCCTCTTTCCAGAGAGCTGAGGTGTCAGAGAGAACACTAGCATGACTGAGGATACAACACATTCTTTTTATGGCTTAAAAACAATAATCATATGATAGCAGATCGGAGTCACATCAGTTTGCTGCAAAATATTTTCTAAGCTGCAGTGAAGGCATTTAGCAACCTTTGTAAAACTATCAGAATGATACAGCATGTGTCTGCCATTAACAAAACAGAGAATAGCAGGCAATGAAATCTTTACCGCATTTCAGTTAGTATGAGATTTAAAGTAAAAATATGGAACTTTGACTTGGATACATTGAAAAAGTATGATCCCTGGGAAAAAATCAGAATGGGATTCATTCACATTGACTAAACTTTTTTGATTATATGAGGTATCTGGCTATCATACTTAAGAGAGAAATTATAACAAAAAGGTGATGACCAAGTTATATCATTAAATAGTAATTACTGGTAACAACTGATGAGGGAGAATTGGAGAACAGGGATATCTCTTAATATTCCCTGCAACTAATTGTTCCCAGCAACTAAGGAGAAAATTTAAGCCTCCACCCAAAAGCTAGTTCCAACTGCCTTTTTTCCTAACCATTTTGATTGATGGAAATCTGAGTATATACTAAGATGACCAACAAATATATTCCAAAACTAAAGTACAGGGATTAATTTGTTAATTCAGAGAAAAAACATTTAGACATATATTCTGTGGTACTCAGCACATCCCTTGTCATAAAGTAACGTTCTTCTCCCTGTCACAATTTTGAAAGACTTCAAAATGCTCACCCTATGATTTCCCTCATTATAAAAGATGTAGTTTTATATGATATTACAATTACAACTGAAAAGTGTTTGGCAGAGATGCTGATCAGTATATTTATCTATTTGGCTATTTTTGTTCAAGCAAGATTTTCTGCAGATTTTCCTTTTGCTCTAGTTTTAACACCAGTTCCCCAAACAGAATGAATTTGGCCAGTCCAGTTCCCTTAAATTCAACAAAATATTCCATTTAAAAAAAAAAAAAAAAATCTATCTGCCTGAAAAATTCAGTGCCAAAAATCTACTTTTTAAGAAAATATTCTCATTGGTGATAATAAGGTTTTCCGGTAACATAAAAAGCAAGCACTTTAGGGTGGTGGAATAAACTATGGTAATCTACGTATTTACCTCCCTATATTGCTCTTAATGAAAGCAGCAGAGGTTTTTCCAGTGTGGTTTTACCACAGCTACCTGGGACCGCAGAGCTGTGGT
Source organism: Aptenodytes forsteri (assembly GCF_000699145.1). NCBI lineage: Eukaryota > Metazoa > Chordata > Aves > Sphenisciformes > Spheniscidae > Aptenodytes > Aptenodytes forsteri. The sequence continues at coordinate 6,716,749 of NW_008794581.1, read as the reverse complement.
GCTGAGCAGAATGCCAGCTTCAGCCAGCAGTTACCATAGATCTTGAACAACTCTTCTTTAGGAAAGCCCGTAAGTGTGTCATGACACCTCTTCTTCCCCTTACCCCAGCCAGCTTCTTGGCTTTCCACCCCAGTTTGAAGGGAAGTGTTTTCAGTTCCCTCACAGAACTACTGAGATTAATTTCTATCTGTATTTTGGAAACACTGAAGAAAAGGCAATAAAAATGTGTCCAAACAGCTATAGCAAAGTATTTTGAAGAACATGTTTTTTTGTGTCACCTTCCCAACACAAGACAACTTCTTACAACAATATTCTAGTACTTGTCCTGCTCTAATTTTAAAGCTTGTAATTCTTGAGCTTTATACCATTTCTCTTCCAATGCCTTCAGTACCATTTGAATCCCACAAAATAATGACAGTATTCCATACACAAGTTTCTTCCCATTGTTTAATGTCATCAATACTTATTTCAGTCACTACACATATCAGAACAATCCCTTCCCGTCCTTAATATTGTCCAATAATTTATAGACTGCTGTTTCCTTCTTAGTCTACATGTACCTAAGCTGTATATATTAAGCTCTGCTACTCATTCCTCACAAATCGGTCCCAGCATCCTCTCTAACGTGGGGTCAATTTGTATGCAAGAATGCAGGCAGTTATTGTCCTGGCACTGAGATGTTTGAAAGTGTCTGGGCAAGATATGCAAGGTGATCTTGAATACTGTTGCATACAATTATACTTCATTCTTGGGTAGGTCAGAGATTTTTCACTTCCTGAGTGAGATTTATCGGCAGCAGGATTTTTTAATACTTTCTGAAGGCTTCAATTACATATGCCGTGTGCTAATACCTCCCAGGTTTTTTAGAACTTGCTATGGATATGTTCCCAGAAGCTCGTTAGCCATTTGCTCATTCATTAGCAGTAGCAGCACTAGATTTAAAAGAACCTGTTAATGAATTGCATATCTTCAACTTAAAAATTTAGGACTAAAAAACCCTGACTCTTTTGGAGAAATGCACAATGACACAGGTCATGTCTACATATTTTCATATGCTGTTACAAACAAGCCTTTTTCCAACTGTTGGATACTTCCAGGAATTTTCTTCAAAACTCCAGACAACTACTCTTGTATATTAAAAGCCATAGCTATTACTAAAATACACGTTTTTAACAGGGTGAAGTGCACTTCCGTCAGTCAGATGATAACCAACTCCATGACTGATTAATTGCTAAAACGTTTCATCAGCGTTTAACCCTTTTAGTCTTTGATAATTGCCAATGTTAGAAGCATTTTATTCTTGGGAGCCAGTACTTTCATTAAAAATGAACTGATACATAGAAGCAAGCTGCAAGTCGTACAAATGACTCTTAAGTATATATGCTATTCCTCACTCCTATATCCTCCATAAGCTGGTCATTTTCTTTCCTTGTCAGTTTATACTTCTTCCTGTCCTGGATAGCTTTCAACTATGTGACAATGAAGAAATCAAACACCAAAATAGCAGCAGTTACATATCCTCTGCATGACAGTGTAATTTCTTCTGCCTGAAGGCAGTGTCTAGCACTGAAATCATAGCCTGTTTACTTCTAACTGGTGCTATATTACACCAAAGACTTAACTCTTGCTTATATAAAACTTGCACAAAACCCAGTTTAATCACAATGGTCCTATTTAGAGTTTAGAGTCCAAGCCAGCAGTTCCTTTTACAGCCAAGGCAGTGACAGTAGTTGGACAGAACCCTAGTTCTCATGCAAAAGTACAGAGGAGCTCAAGCCCTACCGCTACTTGTATTCCTATAAACAAGAAAAAGAAAGCAAATGTCTATGAACATGCACTCTTTTTGGTTTAGAAGCTGTTTAGAATGGTCACAAGTTTAATATTTTAAAATAAATCCTCTTCAAGAGTTTTAAAAATAGTTTTGATATGTAAAGTCTAATGTATTTGAAACAGATCTTTCATAGGTTAATTAAAAGTAAATATTTGTATGAAGTTGTCTCAGAAATCGATATTTCTATGCTCATCTGAACCAGGATGTACGAATTCTGATAACCGTATGAGAACCAAAGAGGGAAAACTTGAACTAAAATGAGCAAATGAAAATGCATCAATAGATACTGTGACTTCCAAAAGAGGAAGAAAATAAAATTATTAGCTACATAGATTTTATGAGCATCTGCAGAATCACAAGGTATTAGCAGACAGAATCAGAGAGTTGAGAGGACAGCAGCATTCATGCAAGAGTCATATAGGTTAGAAGAGCAGCACTCTGTATGCACTGCTGCCTATATAATTCAGCACACATGAGCAGTTTCATGCATGCCCATGGAGCTGTCTGTCGCGTAATCAGATGAAGTTGCTAGTGGCTACCTGTTCACTGTCACCAAGCATGGAAGAGTTTCACCTAGTAATTCTTTAGCCAAAATGGTTCCTTTTCAACAAACTTTTCAGATACATCTCTAACAGTAAATTAAACATGTCCATAAGTATATCCAAGGGAACTGAGGCCAAGTGGTACAAAATGACATGTGTCTAGGGTGGTAAACTCCCCTAGTCTGCAAAACAGAGTGGCCTCACAGAAACTGCCTTTTGGGAATGAGCCCTGGAACACCGACTACCAAACAGTGTCCAGGAATTATCTCACTGGTTTTGGCATCAAGTTAATCAGGATATTTTTCTGTAAAACTTTTAGTTTGGACATAGCTAAGGAAATTCAAAATGTTCCCAGGTCCAGTCTGCATCTACACAGAGAGAAACTGCAACCCATCAAACCATCTTCAGCTGGTACAGGGGAAATAGTTCAACGTCATGTTAAATAAAACCAGGCAAAATTGGAGCCCAAAGCTGAGGAAACAGATACTACTTTGTTACTGCAGTGATAAGGCCAGTAAGGAACGTCATATTAAAAACTGTTCATATCTCTGAGGAGAGGGTCTGGTTAAAAGCTTAGTTTTCGATCCATACAATGCAGAAAGGCAAAGAAACAACCCTATCCCTGTGTTCATAACCTACATGGTTATCCTACTTAACATGGTTACTCTACTCTCCCACATCAGATGACATGGTTATCCTGTTTTGGGGGAGTTGTCCTATCCTACCCTGTTTCCTCAGCCTGGCAAACAGGTCTCAGGAACAAGCTGGGGACAAACGATGGCCGAGTCACCAGCCAGGAACAATTAGGAAATAACCGTGACCTTCACACTGCGAGCTCCTAGATCTGATGAAGTCACAGCCTCAGTGAAGGGTGCATGTCTCATCATGGAATAAAAGGAAACACTCACAGTCACAGCTGACTCACATAAAGCATGCATTTCACAAAACCGCGTTTTTGCTGGGCGCATTTGTCTGTCCTTCTGCGTACAGCTCAGGTATGTAAGTTGGGCCATATTCGATTACATTACTTAAGACTGCACTATTTTCATATATAATACAGTTTATGACAAAGCAGAATAAAGCAGTAGTTTCCGCATGTCTGCACTGTATAAGATTGTCCACTGTACTAGGAAATTCCACTGATGTATTTTGGCAGATCTCTGTTTTGTCATTGGTTATAATCTATCCCACACAAACTACCTTAATTAACGTAGATAAACTCAGTTTTCTTTAGCAAATTTTGCATGCTTGGAAGGCAAATTTGTCTAGCATTTTTTAACATCTAAAAATCTCCTACAGTGATGCCCTTTATCTGTAATAATAGATAGAAATTATAAATACTGTGCAAAAAAACCCACATTCTAATTACCAACATTATCTACAACTATTCTATGCAAGTGTTTTGCTATTGCTAGCCACCTTAATAAGCATCACCTCCTAGTATTCATCAAAATAAAAAAATTTATTTTTTACATATTACAATAAAGATTATTTTTTTATCGTTAGTTTGAAAATAAAACCTTCATCTTCTATAGGTGTAAGAAGAATAAACAACTTCTGTGTATTGAAGTTATCTTGAAGCAAGCACTGATTTTATGGCATATTTCCAATTCCCAGGCTAACAAAATACGCAATTCATGTTTTATTATACCTGAAAATTAGGACCAATTCCATGGCTAGCAATTCGGTCCTTTAACCCACCTTCTATCAATGAGTGTTGAGAACTTAGGTTCAAAGGTCATTTCTACATAGCAATGCAATTTCATAAATTACATCATAACATTACTCTAAATAGATTTAAAAATAAATGCTTTCAAAAAATCAGTCCATTAAAATTGTTCTTACTTTCTAACTCTTCTGGAACAACTTTCTCCTTTGACATCTGCAGTGAATATAAAATCCTGAAACTCCCAAGAGTGTCTCACGTGGCCATCTCTAACTTAACAAAGTCAGTCTATTTTACTGAAAGAATGCAACAAGCCTGATCACACAGCCACTATCAAAAAGTGTTTAACTTCAGAGCTGCAAGCCTAATCTTTTGCTGTCTAGCATGCACAAATTAAGCCCCTATAAAGAAGACACAACTAGATCCACAAAAAAATTCCATTTCAAATTACTAGGTCACAGAGAGCAAACACCACGTATCATCAGGAGTTTCCAGTAAAGATGACCTACAGTCTTTCCCGTTCATATTATAGCACTCAGTCTTTCTCATCCTTATTATTTTATATTGCTGGGAAATATCTAAACCCTTTAAATCCATCAAAGCCTGTAAATGTTTTCCATCACAATGTCTATTTGGGATTGAGAGTGTTCCAGTTTTTGTTTTAGTCTTTCTGATCATTGAAGACTGACACTTTTAGAACAATTTATAGCAATTTTTTAACATTATGTTACTCATTTATAAAACATGGAATGCATATTTTTATAGAAGAAACAAATTATACAGCATAAAAAAATATCAATTAACTGAGACCTTAGCTTACAAAGTATTACCCCTACACCTAGAAGGTTAGACTGATAAAATGGAAATATGATCAGTCTACTGTCTGACATTGTTAGAGGTTAATCTCAAATTTCGGGGGGGGGCGGGGGGTGGG
>NW_008794581.1:6703072-6711300 GCF_000699145.1 Aptenodytes forsteri | reverse complement strand
GTTTGGGTCTGACCTCATATGTGGGGGGGGGGGTGGGTGGTGGGGAGAGTCAAGGGCTTTTTCAGTAACAGAAGATTAATTTCTGTGTTAAAAAAATGCTATTTTAATATAAATACACTCTTAGAAAACTTTAATTTTTCTTTATATTACAAAAGCTAATTTCTGTATTTAAACTGTGTCTTAAGCACACGACAGGGGTGCCATTTCTCAGGTTTTGGTCTAATTATCTTAAGTTCTGTGCTGAAGTGCAGCAATAGTGAAACAGAGGTGGTGATACAATTCACGCAAACTGTAAAATACCACAACAATAGAAGTTTCTATATTAAGACCACCTTATCAGTGAGTTTTCCTTTTGCTGGGTCACAGGACTCAATAATTAACATCGAGGCCCTGACACTGAGTAAAGCCTCAGCTTTCATCTACTTCAGATGATCTCTTCAAAGCTTCATTATAAGATTTACTTGCACTAATTAACAGAGATCAGAGTCAATTAGCTATTTGCAGGCTGCCCATCACATCACAAGGCACCTATGTTTGCAATGATGCCACATGACAGCAAACTAGAACAATTAATGTAGCACAAGACATGTTTTCTTCCCTAAATGTGCATCTCTGGATTTTCATCACCTCTGTGCAAATATTGTCAAGGCTGCTAAACACAGCACAAGCCCAGTAATGTTAAAACCCTTTACAAATAGGAATTACTGTTTTTTCTAACCACAACAACTTCCAAAAAGCACCAAGAAAAACAGTAATAAAAAAAACTTATCAGTGCTCTTTTAACGTTCCAAAACGAAGGATCAAGCTTCCTGCACAGCTACTTTTTTAACTCCAGAAGGCATTTAGGAGAAGTAAATAATAAAATAATTAACATTTTCACACTGCAGCCACCCTGCGATCTCTCTGTAAAATGCATCTTCATCTTGAAGCTAGGCTGTTCAGCAGTACCAAGCATGGTATCAAGCCCTGCATTCAGACCCAGAAGAGTTTCACTTCGCAAGTGACTGCACTGTGAGTGCTGAGGCAGCATTGCCATTCATCTGCCAGTTCTGTATTTCGCAGAACATTTGTTTCTTTGAATACAGTGTAATCTTCTGTTCTCTATTAATTACAGGCTCAGCAACCAGTAGTAGAAAAAGTCTCTACATAGTATGTATAAAGCTAATGACATTAATTAATACAGTGGCTCCATCTTTCAGTTGAGCCAGGACATGCCTAAATTAATGTGATCTTAATTCTGCTCCATAAGAATATGCACAGAAATACAATCCCAAATTATAACATGTATTTTATGCTAGTACATCACAATGACCATTATATAGGTATCTCCATAATCTATCTTGAAGGCAGACCTGAGCTTCCTTTGCCTGGGTTTCAACCACATAGAGCTAAGTCATGACTTCAGACCAAGAGGAGAGTACCTGCAGTGGTGTGCTGAGTGCCAGGACATCCCGAGCTCAGTGCCACACTAACAGGACTGCATGACTCCTGGTCTGCTCAGAGTACAGCCACAGTCTTCCTGCAGCTGACTGGAAAATACTGTGTAGACATACTTTTCATCTTTGGCTGATTTTACACATTATTTCTTATTTGATCTTATACAATATCAGTCTTGGTATCTTAACTTTTCTTTGGTGGGATACTGAAAACTGGTTACTGCATGAGATTTCTGAGTGCTTTTTATTTTCTTAGCTTTACATTATAAGGAAATGAAGCTAACTCACATTCTGCATTTTAAATGCCATCTCAAGTTCTCTTGTAAGTGGGGCACACTGAAATTTTCAAACACCAGAAAAACTTTGAGATGTCACAAAACCACCGTTTTAACCAGTGAGACTGAGTTTACAGAACTATTACTCAACATGCCATGGATGTAAAAATCACTTGTATATTTTTTAAATCAATAGATCAAAGTAAATTACAAATTATTTTTCTGCTGATATTAATATACATGCATATCTGAATAATTGATAAATATGATTATTGCCTTAATATATGTACACTTATATAAAAAAAATAAATGAAGCAGTATTGATCATGATGCAGACTGAGTAAGGGATCAAAGGGATCTAGTCAAAGCAAATGAAAGCCTACATGAGGTGAGATGCCTCCAGTCACAATAATTGCACATGAATGGCTTCTGAAAGGAGTAAGATTAATTACACATACACCTTCAACTAAAGCTCCAAACTGCCCACCAGCTTCACAACTAGGGCAGGGGCAGATGACTACATGGAGCCTGCCAGGCTGACCAAGCGCATTCCTCCCCTCCTGCAGGCAATGGCAATCCCTGTTCCAGCTCAGATGACTGATGAAACTACATCTTTAAAAGTAGTGTGCTCTTTTGACCTGATTATGATTGTAGGTTTATTAGTCCAAGACACTTGGGAAATATTACATTCATATACAAACATTTCAATTTTTGCCTTACTAATCAAGTCTTGTTCCAAGGCTGGATCACATGTTTTTTCTCACTAATCCAGAACTGACAGTAATGCAGCTCATGCTTACCTCTGTCCCTCATACACCTCTGTCCCTTCCTTTCTTTGACTTAAGCTCAAAATATGTAGACAGATCAATGAAGATTTCTGTCCTAGGAAGCAAGATTAAAGATATCCTAACTGAGAGAGATGAGTAAATTAGACGTAAATGTATTTTTACAAGAAAAAAGATTGAGGCTGAGAAGATCAAGACCGTCTTAAAAAGGGGGAATAGTTTATTTTTTTAAAAATATCTAAATCCATAAAAATAAAGCTTTTCCACCCCTCAGCTTATTAAGAATTTCAAAAACTTAAAATATCTTAATTGCCTCTAAACCTGGTCAAGTCCTTTTCTTCAGAAAAATGAAATCTTAAACCCCACCTTGCACAGAAGATTCTGGGCTAGGGGCTATTTCTTAAATATTTGTATTTGGGTTACCTGTTTGGCTTGGTCATGAGTGCACTTGCACACTCTCTCCCTTTTCATGTCTACAGAAAAGCCAAGAACCCAAGAAATCACCCCCTAAACAAGCCCAGGCTATGTAAAGACCACCACGGCACAGCAGAGAGGACAGCCAAAATACTTCTGTTTCCAAAGCTTTGCAAGTCTCCTGGATGGCAAAAAACTACACCGCTTTGTCTTGAACTTTTTATTTTAATAAACAACCTCACATTTAGTGTTAAGTATATTTTACCCTATTTAATGGAAGTAACCATGATGCCACATATTGGCTATAAAACTAGACTACTTAATACTCTCAGTAAAGGTTAGTAACTTTCAGTAGTGTTTTCTTCACAGACCACTTTTATACCTTACTTATCACAGTGATACAGCTGAATCAAGAAAATGCCAATTACAAACATTAGCTTTTTACAATACTGAAGATAAAGCATTAGGTTTGCAAAGTTCTTTTGAAATCTGAAGAATTTGTAAAACATTCTCTGAAAGATTTTGTGTTTAGAGCCCGACAAGCCTGCTTTCTGTACCTCAGAAACATCTGCCCACTCCCCACCTTGACACTGCATCTCCACAAAATCAGCCAAAGCAGCAGCACTGTAGCAGGCTCTCATACAAAGGAGACAGCCAGAAGAAAATAACCAAGCAACTAAGTGGAACTTCTCCTTGGGAAAGTGGTACTACTTTGGTGTTGATACTGACCTTCACTGAGCACAGAGTACTTCTGCAAATAAAGAATATTCAGTAAAAAACAATGAGATTAGAGTATGATAAAAAGGATGAGGGAGAGCAGAAAGGACATAGGAACCTGGGGAAAGAACCACAGGGTCAGAAACACCACCAGAAAAATCCTGCTTCCTGTCTATTTACCATCACACATATAAAACCAAATGAAAGTCAGAAGAACAGAGGCAAACCATTTTAAAAGCTGGGGTTTGGTGATTTTTTTTCTCTCCCAGTTCAGCTGTACCGTGAAAGAAGTCAAAGATAATATAGCAATTAAGCTAACTATAGTTTCTTGAAACATTTACTCTGGGCTTTGATCACTGGACCCAAATCCCTCAGTCCAGTTCTGTATCCCATCCTTATTCTTGCAAGGGAACCTAAGCCGAGATGCTTTCTCACACCCAGTCAGGTGCTGCTTCTCTTCTCCTTGTCGGAGCTGGGCAGAGCAGAGGAGCCAAGTAGCTGCACGACTGCAACAAATGCGATTGACTGATCCCTTCAGAAAACTTTTTTCCCCATCATTTTCTAAAATCTGAGCCAAAGACCCGTGTATTTTACTTCATTTTCAGAATCCTTAAAAATGGTCCTGAGAACCTTTCTTAGAAAAGCAGATTTCCATTATAAGTAATGTTAAGAGAAGCTAATACTATTGAAATTCAGGGGAAATTCATACTGAAAGATATGTTTAATCTTACTCTAAAAACTTCTTGAATGGACTGGATTACGTACACAAGTCTGGAACTCATGATTCAGCTTCCACCATTTATGTCTGTCATTTCTGCCTTAGTGCAAAATCTTGCTCAATTTGCCCAAACGAAGTCTGCAGTACTCTACACTTTACTGAGAGGAAGAGGACTCTGAGATTTTGGGGTTAGAAAGATGGAAGAATAGGAGATCTGTTAACTGGTCTTTCTTTTCCTGGGTATTTTGATAAAATTAATTTCTTCTAGGTTATCAAAGGGAAATGAATAGTGGAATATGTTTTTTACTGTGTTAAAAAAAAATTACTGTAGAGTGCCAAATCATTACAAATCTCTGAGAGGAGACACATGAATAGTTTTTCCCTTAATTGCAATTGCTATATATTAGTACACCTGCTTGGTCTCCTCCTCCTCCTCCTATTTTCCCTTTTATATCATCTGGGGTGAGCAGATTAGGTGATCAGTCCTCAAGCATTCTCTTAATCCTCTACAATCTCCAGTGCTTCTCAAGTTCCTCTCTCCTTTCCTAACTGTCTTGTCCCCCCTCTATGTTAAGCTGGAAAGTAGCTTCCTTCAGGATGCCGTAACGTTAAACAGTCGTTACTGGCATGACAATGTGATTTTTCCTGTCACTAGCTGAGTTTGCAGTGGCTTTAAAAAATTAAAACCAAACAAAAACCTCACAACTAACCTCCCAACACTCAAACTCCCAACAACACCCAAAACAACAACAACAACAAAAAACACAAAAAACACAAAAAACTTTCTTGGCAGCATTAAGGGGATACTGCTTGGTTGAAAGCAATAGGATTTGTAAACATTGGAAAAATTAAGATTGTTAAATCTACTGTAAGCAATAACCACTGCAAATAATAATAATAATAAAAAAATTTAAAATAGTCTGATCTTCAGAGATAAATAAGGTCTGGGATTGCTCTGATGAATTCTGAGCTATCCCCTCCTTAGCGACCTCTCCCTCACTCAGAGAGGAAAGAAGAGAAGATTAAAAACAAGATGAATCACACTGATAGACTGAAGTGATTCTGCCCCAAAAGTTTTTGGCTCAACTATACAATCCTGTGCTGCAACCCATTAAATGCTTGGCCTGTATGCAAGAAAGGAGCATGAACATAGGATTTCTTCTCAAAGTGAATTTGTGCCCAACCACTTAAAGCATCTCTGTGTGTCATTCACTTCCTGCCACATCTTGAGTAAGACGAAGATGCTTTCAGAAAAGCGTACCCTTTCCAGTATAGCAATAGAGGATGTCGGTGTCAAAGGTGATCAAGTTCTCCATATATTAAAACACAGATTTCCTTGTGTAAAGTGAGAATTCCGTAAGACCAGTATAAAGATCAGACCTGAAGACCAGCACAAACGTGTACATCACAATGAGTCCACTCATGCTTTATAAAAGTACAATCTTTTCAGCACATGAAAATTCATGCTGGACATAACAAGCTTAGGCCTCTATTATAATGTCAATCTCCTTTACCTCTAGGCATATGAGGCCAGATTGTTCATGCGACGTTATTTGTATATATTTCAATCCTCCTGCCGCTTTTTTACTTCTCTAGAAGGATGTTATTATCCAAACATCTGGATCTGTTCTTTTCTCTATAATCTAATGAGCAATATTTTATGGGCTGTATATTCATCTAGAAATACCGTTTATGTCTGCAGTTATATACACTGTATTGTAGGTAAGAGAGAGAAAAGGATACTGCTTATGTTCTTTATACCTGATTGTGTTTTATGTTTCTTGTGATGAAGAACAGGACCAGCAAAGCCTACACAAATTGGAAAGGTCTGTTTAAAAACTACTCACCTCATGATCTAAACTACTTGCAGTTACAGATTATCTGATTAAAGGCTCCCCTAACATAAGTAGATAAATTTATCTTGCCTGCAGGCATAAATGAGAGTGCATTTGCAAACTTACAATAATGTTTATCTATTGGTCTCTTTCACAGCTCAATAACATACACTAAAGAAGCATTTTAATAAATTCATCTGCCTTTTGTACTTCAGGGGACGGGGGAGAGAAGGAGAAAATGCAGACATCTCCAGTTTTCGTGTAAGCCAACAATTTAAAAGGGGTCTATTACAGTACACTTGGCTCCTGACGGAACTACTCAAGAACCTGTCATATGGCATGCCAAGTTCTTTTAAATGCTCTGAACAGGTTTATTATTACTGCTCTACAAAGTCTGCAACAAGTCTTGGCAGACCTACCACTCAACAAGAGGAACACTAGACCAGATGTGTTTAGAATCCAAAAGCACAAAGTTGCCATTTTCCATTTACAATTAACCTTTAATCTTTTCAACTAACCTTTTAAACTATAGTCAGTCCAGGGTCTTGTCTACTTTAGCAAGATAGATAGATGGAAATGTAATGAGAGAGTTCAATTGTCAGGCTAGCTCTTCGTTGGCCAAAACCACTTTTCTAGTGTGTTAATTAGTCTTTTGGTAAATGTAACTGAAGATAAACTAAAATGACTAAATGCTGCTGGGCTGTAAAATTACAGTGCACACATATACAATATTTCAGCTGACATTCACTGCAGCACTGTCTGGAGGATGTATGTAAACATACATGCACACATGCAGGTTAATTTTGAATGATCTTTTCTCTCCTCCCCACTCCCCCTTTTCATCTGCCTACCAGAAAACATCTGGAATAACAAAACTATCATGTTAGAAGTGGCCAAGATGTCACTGATACTGACTAAATGATCAGTGATAAGAATTTCAAAATGCCACAATCATTAGTTTTCAGATGGTCATGTAATATAATAATGTAGTAACATTTATTAAACTCTGTACTTTTTTTTTAAGAGTTTCTGGCTCCCAGAATTGATACAGAAACAGTTCGAGAAAGAAAATTAAAAATGAAGACTCAGGAGTATAATTGTGTGGCAAACAATGACAGCTCTAGCAAATTTAGGACATAAGTAATCACAGCAAAAATGTTTTTTTCATAAAAGCCACGTATGTCAGTGGCTTGTGAAGGCTGAAGGCTTCTCAGAGGTTTATAAAACTAGCTAAGATATGAGCAATGGAAAATATCACAGTGTTTCACAAAATGCAAGCATCAAAATATATTTTAAGATTTACATTAGCATTTTCTAAAGAGAAAACACGTACTTTCTCACCTGGAATTCTGTACAAAGATGTGGTTCTCTTAGAAACTGAAGCGATCAAATAACAAAGAGTAAATTTTAGTAAATTATTATAAAGCTGAGGTAAAGTACTATGCTGAACGCAGATTAATAAAGGAGTGAATTAATCCCTGACATACGTTGCCTGAAGGAATATCACAGATGACAATGGGTTTTGGTAATGTGTGTGGTTTTTTTTAAATAAGGGGCGGGGAAGGAATTCACACCCATTGTTTTACTAAGGATTAGAACAAAGGGGAAAAAACCAAGAATCAATGAGAAAAAAATGCGCTGAAAATTTGTCGTGGTTTAACCCAAGTTGGCAACTAAGTACCACACAGACGCTTGCTCACCCTCCCCACCCTGGTGAGATGGGGGAGAGAATCGGAAAACAGAAAGTAAAACCTGTGGGTTGATATAAAGACAGTTTAATAGGACAGCAAAGGAAGATAAAATAATGATAAAAGAATATACAAAGAAGTGATGCACAATGCAATTGCTCACCACCTGCTGACCAATGCCCAGCCCGTGCCCGAGCAGCGATTGCTGCCCACAGCCAACTCCCCCAGTTGATGTACTGAGCATGACGTCACACGGTATGGAAAATCCCTTTGGCCAGTTTGGGACAGCTGTCCTGGCTGTGCCCCCTCCCAGCTTCTTGTGCACCTGGAAGACCATAGGAAGCTGAAAAGTCCTTGACT
>NW_008794581.1:6650108-6697565 GCF_000699145.1 Aptenodytes forsteri | reverse complement strand
CTGGGTTTGGAATAGCGCAGCGCCTGTCACCGAGGTTTGAGTAGCCGCAGTGCCTGTTGCTGGGGTTGGAGGAGCTGCAGTATTCTTAAATACTTGTTTAAGCATAAGCAAGACCTGACACACATTCAGGAGACATAGCAATAGGAACATGCTGGTTTGAACATCCCAAGGATATTCAAAATTCTCAAGAGCTATTGTAAGCTATTGTAATTAGCCGGGAGGAGAAGGGTAGCCGCAGTGCCTGTTGCTGGGGTTGGAGGAGCTGCAGTATTCTTAAATACTTGTTTAAGCATAAGCAAGACCTGACACACATTCAGGAGACATAGCAATAGGAACATGCTGGTTTGAACATCCCAAGGATATTCAAAATTCTCAAGAGCTATTGTAAGCTATTGTAATTAGCCGGGAGGAGAAGGGGAAGACGGAAGAAGGTGTCTCCCCATCGGTTGGCTCTCCGAGGAGAAAAAGTAAAAAGTGTAATTATTAATAATTTGCGATAGATGGCTCCTGAAGTACAGAGGTGACAGCAATGCCAAGTACAAATACCAGGTTGATCTCACGACCAATAAATTTATCATACCATAAGACAGTGTTACACAGTCCAGCAAAGCGATAACCTTAATCCACCTCCCAGAGGTGATAAACAGCATACATAAATACTGATAAACAGTATATATGGCAAGTAAGACGTTACATAACACAACTTTGAGGAAAAAATACAACAACTTTGAGAGCAAATAAATCAACATTGTGACCAGCAACTACTAAACTAATATAATGAATGCTTATAAGAAATTTGGTTTAATGCTCTCTGGTCAGATTTGTCATTATCTCAACCTTTCATGCCCCACACTAGGCACCAGAAAGGACTGTCCTGGCTGAACCCAAGTTGGCAACTAAGTACCACACAGACGCTCGCTCACGCTCTCCCCCCACCACCATGGGATGGGAGAGAGAATTGGAAAAAAGAAAGTAAAACCCGTGGGTTGATCTAAAGACAGTTTAATAGGACAGCAAAGGAAGATAAAATAATGATAAAAGAATATACAAAGAAGTGATGCACAATGCAATTGCTCACGTTGACCGATGCCCAGCCAGTCCCCGAGCAGCGGCCCCCCCTGGCCAGCTTTCCCCCACTTTATGTACTGAGCATGACGTCACACGGTATGGAAAATCCCTTTGGCCAGTTTGGGACAGCTGTCCTGGCTGTGCCCCCTCCCAGCTTCTTGTGCACCTGGAAGACCATAGGAAGCTGAAAAGTCCTTGACTAGTATAAGCACTACCTAGCAACAATTAAAACATCAGTGTGTTATCACATTTTCTCATACTAAATCCAAAACACAGCACTGTACCAGCTACTAGGAAGGAAATTAACTCTATTCCAGCCAAAACCAGGACAAAATTCTAAGATGATTTCCTAACCCCAAAGTATCTACATTTCCAAAAATGTCGATTTACACTATTGAAGAAAACTTACATTACAAGGAATAATTGTTGAAATAAGTTTGGGTTTCCTTTCAGGCAACAGAGTCATTCATGGTTCAAATTTCTGGTCGGTTATGGAATACTGAGATTCCACAGTGCTTCTCAAGTGGAAGAAGCTGCACCTTCATCAAGAACAAAGACAACATCTTCAGAAAATGTGCTTTCCCATATTTTGCATGCTACTAGTTTTTCATTAGGCAAGTAAATATTAAGTAACTTAAAAAGTTAGACAAAAATTGTATACTTTAGGAAACAGCTCAATATGATGATCAGTTCCCAGAAGCAGCTAAGAACACACCAGAGACCTTTGATTTTGGTGTTTGGTTTGTTTGTTTTGAAAGGGCAGAGATCATAGTAGAGTAGCTGTAGCACGATTTAGTGAGCAGAGAAGTTCAAGCAGTATGGATCAATGTTAATCCATGATCAACAAGCATTTTTAACTAAGACCCTAGCAACTTCAGAAGATTTTGAACTGTTCACCAACATCCAACAAACTTCCCTGAAGAAGCCTCCTCACTTTCCTGCTTACCACCAGCATTTGCATGAGGGTACTCTGCCATACCATATCCACAAGGCCTGTATCTTTGGTAACTACATCAGTGTAACGTCTCAAAACACTGAATTAGTATCTCCATTTAGATCACAGGCATTGGTCAGAGAGGTAAGTTGAAATCTTATAGTTTAAACAGCAAAGTTTACAAACTAGGAGCATGTTCCTATAAACTAGGGAGCATCTTTTGAACATTTCAGGAAAGATGGTTTCTAACAAGATGGTAGCAAGAACTGTTTGCCACATTACTGTATCTAATAGTAACCCAATTTCAGGACATTATGTAGGCATTCTACTTCTTCCCTTGTACAAACCATGATGAGTTGCTCAAATCTGGATGACCTTATGGAAATAAGCACCATACAGTTGGTGCTCTCAACAGCTTATGTACACCTATTCTCATCTTAATGACGAAGATCAGCAGTTGGAAAGGTCATGACTGAGACCTCCCAGGATGATGAAGAAGAGCTGCTAATCATGCCACAGGTTATGCAACTGCTGGGGGGGGGAGTTCAAAAACCAAAGCAGATTGCTACAAAGACAGGCCTGTGTACAACAGATAGATATCTATATAACTGTAGGGATAAATACTTACCTGTATGCACAGGAACATCAGACAGAGCCAGACACTTTTCTCCTCAGGGGAAAGTCAGAACCATGAGACACTATGTGCATTTTGCTCTACATGACCACCACACACCTTCCTATATACCTCCGAGGTGAACACTGGGATGTGACTCAGAGATTGATGAAAGCCAGATTATCCATGTTAATACTCTGGTAACACTATGTCAATGGGGTGGAAGGATAAGCATATAGGAAACAAAGGGAATATTTCTATGGATCAGTGCTTCCTTCGCAAACAAAATTTTGGGATAGCGAACTCCTTGGACAGAAACTCTTTTTGCATAGGAATTTTTCCATTCAGGTCATGTAATACTACTAATCAATAAATAACTTTCTGAGGACAGCTGAAGAACAAACACCCAGCGCAAAACATGCCATAAAATGGGAGTTGTTTTTCCAATGATATGATGAAATATTCCAAATGACACAAATGTCCTCCTACAACTCTTTCTGAACTTAATGCTAGAACATGTTTGGTTACTGCTTGTCAAGTTAAGTTCATTTTCTCCTTTCAACAAGCACCTCATACAAAAAAAATCCTTATTAAATAATGTTATTACTCCATAGCAACTTCCTCTACACTGTCACAACAAAGACCTGTCCCATCATAATGAGATTACGTAAAATATGCATCCTCCTTAGTTGTATAACACCACCTAAAATGGTCTTTACATAAGTTTCTTTTACCAATGAATTTTTTCTGAACATGCATGCCTTTTGGACAAACAAAAATCAGAAGTTGCTTTCTTCAGTTTAAAAAAGCTGTTTTTATGGTCTTGCTGCTCCTTAACTCCTTAAAGGACTTATTAGCATTATTCAAAAAGATAGCTGATAAAGAATATTTAACTTTAACAATACTCAACAGACAGTTGATTATAGAAAGACATGTCAGTGCACATATGGCAGGCGGATAAATTATGCACATCTGGATTACTTTTGGCAAGAAACACACCTAAGTGTCTAATGCCAAGTTTAGCAATCTGTCACTATCAATATGTGCATTTATGTAAAAGACGTCAAGGATTCAAAGTCATATTTTCTATTTCTTCGTAAATGTTCCAGCGCTTCATGAGATGGCAAAGCAGGTGACAAAACACATTGCTTAAATTGCCAAAGGCTGTATAAACAGGGATAATTTTGAACTCACCATGCATATAGGAGTAGCCAAATTTTCAAGGCAACTCTATTCTTCATTAGTTTATACTAATGTCTTGTATATAGAGTAGGCATATAATCAAGTTCTGAATAGCCAGCCTCAAAACTTAGCTGAAAATCGTTAAAAGAATTTGCTAAGTTCAAATAAAATGAAACAGAATTAAATTACCCAAAAAGTTGCAATTACAATCTCATTTGTAACAGTACTTGCTTATTTTTAGTGATAGTTTAATGTGAAAATATACCACCCTATATCTAACTTTCTTGGCCAAAACAAAATAACAGATTAGTGGTAGACAGAGGTTACACCATCTTGAAAGGCAAGCATAAAACTGAAGGTTAAGTCATGCTTGTTCTTAATTTAAATCTAATACAAGTAAACAAAACAGAAAAACTCCAATAAATTACCCAAAAAGTTAAAATTACAATCTCATTTGTAACAGTACTTGCTTATTTTTAGTGATAGTTTAATGTGAAAATACCACCCTATATCTAACTTTCTTGGCCAAAACAAAATAACAGATTAGTGGTAGACAGAGGTTACACCATCTTGAAAGGCAAGCATAAAACTGAAGGTTAAGTCATGCTTGTTCTTAATTTAAATCTAATACAAGTAAACAAAACAGAAAAACTCCAATAGATATGGATTAATATTTGCCACAGACACCATCAGTTATATAAAAACAAATTAGGTGATTAAAAACCCAGAGCTATTTTTCTCAAAAGAACAGAGAGTATGACCAACAAGGCCTTTTAAATTCACAAGTATTTAAAAAATATGAAAATCAAAATCTAATTTTGTGGTAAAAGCCTACTTGCTTTCTTAGGCATCAAAATCATTCTACTCATACTAAACACAGGGGTGAAGGGAAAGAAGGGGGACAGTATTAACATTGCCTATAATTTTTAACGTAAAAAAAGGTACAAAAACATGTAAGAATTTCAAGACTGCCCATTTCTTAAGAGAAGGTGAAAACTCCTTTGGCTGATGGTGCTGTTTCTTTGCTGTAAGAAATTCCATTCAGCTTTAGCTAAATGATCATACTAGACTCATCCACAGTCCTCTTATGATTTATATTTCTGAGGGGAACAAAACTTCATTCTGTCTCATTTACACTGGCTAGATGTACAGAGAGAAAACATTAAGCCTGCATAAGTAAATTTAACTCATATTCAAATGCTTGACTTCATTTAAAAAAGTTAATTTTTGTGTGTTTTGTATGCAACAGTAACTCGTTTTCATACTCTTATTAGTATATAAATACATGAACTACAGAAAGGTTTTGATCTACAGTTGTAATAAAGCCTTAATTATATTCATAAAAAATGGAAAATACTTGAGATATACAACAATATTTATTCCAAGTACTTAATGAAAGTTACATTAATATTGGCCATACCAAAATAAAAAAAAAATTGAAAAATATTTCAGAACTTAAAACCTTGGCATGTTTTCTATAAAAGTAGTCACCATTTACATTTTATTTCACACATACCCCCCGATACACACACACAGAGGTAAATAACCAGCCACAACATTTTTACATTTTAAAATACGGAATTGATTCACCATCTTATTGAACACTAAATCTGAAGCTAAGAGCGACTTTTAACGTAGCCAAACATGGAAAAGAAAAGCTGGAAGAAACCCGCAAAGAGACAATACAATTATTTCCCTTCCTGATGGGCAATCTCTCCTCTGGTAGAGGAAAAAGTATCACACTGCTGGGGCTGTTGGGATAACAGATTTCCTATCAGCCTCAGGACAAACGCACTAGGCAGCAGGAATTCACATGGGTCTTCAAGACATTCACTTAAGATGGCTTTTTGTTTGTTTGCTTGTTTGTATTTTCCTGCTTGTTCACTTCTTAGTAGATCACAGAAACAGTACCTGTTTCTCACCATGAATAACCTACTACTCTTGTCTCCAGTACCCCTAAAATTTTCACTCTTCTTCATGAGTACTCAAAGTAAACATGCAAAATTTGGTACAAGCGTTTCCCACCACAGAAGAAGGACTTGAGAAATTCTCCTGACGAGCATGCATACGACAACATTTTAAGCAGATTATTAATTAAATTGAATTGAAAAATCTCTTTAAAAGGATAAGTGCAAAGGGTTGCTTACCAGGACAAAATTCTTAAACAGCACTGAAATAGGTAAACAACAAGCTGAACAGTGCCACAGGTTAGGTGTAATACAAACTGACAATACAGTGTACACTCTCTATTGGGCACTTGACATGAATTCCTTATGTGCCATCTAAAATGAATAGACAGGGAACTTGATAACTTCAGTTGTACTGTATTTCACTTTAAAATGCTTTCAGTAGATTTGCAATAGTTTATACCGTGTAACAGTGGCTTTTTTATTACGTACACATGTTCAGACGCAATCAACTTTACCTCACTGTCTAGATACACTGCAATGTCTTGAACATTGAACTCTCTACCAGCAGAGGGGGACCTCTATTATGATTTCTTTCTTTCAATGCACTTCAAAGGCAGGCATCTAAATCCATTATTTAACTTCTAATGCATTCTTTTTATAAACCTCATATATAGGACTAGGCAAATACTCCTATTTCCCATGGGCATTCAAGACAGAAAACTTAAAATGGCTGATTGCTCTTTTGCTTTGATCACACCATGAGATAGCATTTTTAGAGCTACTTCTAAAATTTCAACATATACCAGCATGACTGTATGTTAAGGGAACTGTATACACTCAGATTTTTCTTGACCCTTGTTTTAAATGACCTCTCATCAGTTTACATAACTCATTTCACCATGACAATCTTTGGAGCCATCACAGAAATCAACGTTTCTTCCACCTGTACTTGGGTCTCCAAGTTATTCAAAACTACAGATTGTCATTATCATCCTAGAGCATTTGTAAGACTCTTCGATATGGACATAAGCTGGAGCGCAGAAATAACCTACTTCCACAAAGTCAACTGTAGACTTGTGCAGCAAGTCCACAGCAAAGACAAGAAATGAACTGCTATTTCCTAACATCTCAATAGTTGTAATGACTTCTCCCACTGTAAGTAACAGTTATTTCTCATCTTAATTTCTCCCCCCAAAAGCCCCCCCCTGGATTAAAGCAAACTCTATGTGTTATCAAATGAAACAACCGGTAATTTGCTTTTATGATGAAAAATAATTATATTATGATATATTAATTGTCAAAAATAGAACTTCTTTCTGCCGATAGCAACTGAAAAATTTGATAGTGGGCATTCAATGATTTTGCTGGAGAGTCATCACTTTGGAAACTTTATACATAAAAGCATCTTATGAATTAAAATATTTTAAATATACACAGGTTTTATTTCATTTATGTGGTGACATGTTACCCACAAAAAATGCTCTAGATTGGAGTTTATCATTAAATAGTAGTAGCAGATATAAAACAAGAAACATAGCTCTAATGTAATTCAAGAAAAATATCGCAAACAGATTAATTCTTCCACTTTTTTTTTTTTTTTTTTAAATGGAGCTATGATTAAAAGTAGCCTTAAAAACCCACCCCAGGTAAAGTTCTATTTTAAGGGGTAAACATTTTAAGGGGTAAACCACTTTCCTCACTACAGGAAAGGGCCCCAAAAAAAAAAAAAAAAAAAAGACCCAAATCCCTGGCTAACTTTGCCAAAACCTAATCTGAGTGCTTAACTGTGCCATTACGTTGTGCTCAAACAAAACTTTGATCATAAATTCCTTTTCAGAGACCAAAATGAATGACAATAGGAAAGCAGGTTTCTATAGCAGGGCAGCTCTGTTAAAGCTTTCAATAACCATGTCAGCTCCCAGGGGCTTTAATTTGCTTCTATGGTGGCCTTTGTTTTTATCTTTAAAGAATTCAGTAACTACATGACACACATGTACCTAATTTTTTTTTCAGTACTCTTTGGTAAAATTTTAATTGCTCTCAGACACATATTTGTGAGCAGCAATGGTCACCGGAGCAGATTTGCAGAGCACCACAGACAGGTGAGGCTCTGAGCTTCTGACACGGACTCCCAAACACCAACAATTTCAATTCTTTTGGGGAAGCAAACGGGCAAGCACAGCTCTCATCTTCTGCTTTTTAGCATTCTTCTTCCCACTCAATGCTTGGTGACATTAGCGGGCACACCCTGTCTGTGTATATTCTTTTCTCTGCAGAAACAGAAAAAATTTTCTAGGACTCTAGTTTGCTTTTCTCCTCTTCATCTCTTCTCCCTTGTTGTTTGCCTGTTAAACTTAAGATGGAATACTCGGGTCTGCAAACACAAGCAGGAGATTATTACTGCATGACAAAAACAAACCTTGTCTTTTCTAACAATAGCCTGCCAGCCCCAGAGACAGACTACAAGAGACATGTGGCTTGGCCCTTCCAAGGCAAAACTTTAGATACTAGTGGAAATAATAATGTTTCCCTGGTGCTATGAAATACAAAAAAGCTGATACGGCCCTAAAATATAGTACCATAGCACAGTAAAACCTTGCAGGATCCAGTACCCAGCACACAATTTAAAGGAGAAGTAGTATGGGCTTGTTGGAAGGTTTTTGGTATTGATCCATGCTTGGCATAGAAAATTATGATGATGAAGTTTTATTTTGGAAATTATCCTCAGTGCCTCAAAGCTCATGAACAGAAAGGTTATGATGGTGGTATCCATAACTCTTCCTCTGTAGGAAAGGCAAGTATTCTACTAAAAGGGTAGATATATAGAAATCCAATTTAAAATCAGAGGTTTTAAATAATAAGGTGACAAACACAAACTCTTTTTGAAACACAACTATTTTCAATAGCCATGAAGTGGAAATTTGCTCAACAAGAACAGACTTCAATTTTTCTTATCACCAGAAATTAAGGCTTTCAGAGTGCTTTCAAGTAAGATAATTATAAACCATCATGGTGATGAATAATTGTTCACATCTGTCCCAGCAACAAAAGCTGCAGATAAAGAAAATATTTCTCTATTTCTGAGCACTGCACAAAGCAGCCATCTAAGCAAAGTCTGAAGATGCAACAGAGAAAACTTTGATAGAGTTTGTGAGACTGATGGTCCTAATCAGATCTATCACTGTTGTAGAGGTAGGGCAGTTGTCCAGAGTGCAGTCAGCTGAAAAATGCTAAATTTGTGGAATCCTGTGGTGTTTTGCAGGATTTCTGGCAGAGTTTTCCTGCATTTCTATAGAACTACATCGGTTTCTTGCTGAGTCTTTTGTGGAGCTCAAGCTGCAAATTCCTTTAATAGGTACAGGATTGCCACACTTTTCAGCAGTAATATTTTATAGCGTCTTCACAAAACTCCCATAAACTTGACTACTGAAGAGCCTCATCAGTCTAAATTAAGAACAAAGTAACTGATGAAGCAACAATTAAAGTGCAAAAAAGAGAACTGGGAATCAGATTTAAAGCTTTCTTTTTCACCTCTGGAAAAATTCAAATTTTATCTGCTTACAAACAACTCCAGTACACAAACTAGCTGAGACCATTTTTTGCCTCTTAATACAAAATTAAAGAGTTGTTATCTATTAGCACTTACATTCTGTATGTTAACACTTATATTCTGAATATTAGCACCTGCATTCTGACTTATGAATTCTGAAATACTTCTAAATAGGAACAATTTTTTTTTGCACACAAGATGAACTAAAAATCCATTAAGAACACACAGTCAAGCAAAAGAAATGGGAACAACTGAAATAATCTAAACAGTAACAGAGAATTTTAAATCTACAAGATAGAGAAAATTATGGTCTTCAATGGGTATACTAGCAAAATGACCACTTCAGTATGGACGTTCCACATATCTAAAAAATATTTTATAGGAATACTATTTCTGCATTCTTTAACACCATAGCTGAATGAACAAGGAGGAAAATGATCACACAAATAGAGAATACTAAATCACCATAGATCTCAAAAACCATTAAACTCAGAACAACTCAACTGCTTCTAGATCAGGCATCCTTAATAAGAAGGTAGTGAAACTGTACATACTGAAATGAATGAAGTATGCAGAATAATTTCTTTATAACAGATAACTAATTAGGAGATACTGTATATTATCTATGTCTTGGGTAACTCAGGAATGCCATTTCAGAACTTGACAGTGCTATATTTATTTCCAAGTATTACAATAAAAGAGAATCCAGACTGATTTATTTGATATAAATCAAAATCTTTTTCAAAGGGTCAGAAAAGGTTTTGAATGACACAATGCTCAAGTGTCACAGCAACATCACTATCTCTTTCAATTTATCTGCAGCTATTGCTGTCAAACAGGTTACAAACTGACAGCTTATATAAGTACACTAAAAATTGTATTTTGAATATAAATTCAAAGTTTAAATCCATTCTTAATTCAAAAAACAAAATTAATTTTCAGTCGCACTAAAATAACCTAATAAGCTTTGGTACATTTTCCCAGCATTCGACGTATTTTAGTCAAATGACTAACATAGTGAGTCCCTGACTGATAATCCGGAGCAGGGCAAGTCAACTCTTCCTTCATGGCCTGATCAATATCCAGACAATACATACTGTACTCTCAAGCATTTTCAGTTACTCATTGCAGGTTCTCAGAATACTTAAAATTGTACTTTTCAGAACACAGAAGTTTAAATAATTGTAAAGCCCCAGGACCAGAAAACTGTCATACTAGTTTCTTGCTTCTTTCATCTGCATAACTTCTCCAGTCAGAGAAAATAATACCATGACTGTAACAGTAACACATGTACGGTGCAGCACTACTTATGACCACAGCTCTTATGATTGATACCACAGTTCTTTAATTTGCATATATCGGGGCTATGCTCATAAAAGCACTGTGATGTTGGCTGAATCAGAGCTGTCTTGGAAAAGGAGAAAAATGGAAATACTCAATGGTTAGAGTGATAGCACCAGATGGGACACTATAATCTTGTTTTCTGTTCTGTTTGTCCAAACTTTTGCATTAAGCTTTTAATTCTTGCTTCAGATTCAAACTCTCATTGGAATCACCAATAATTAGATAGCCATTAGCTTTGTGGTTGCAGCTGACAGTCTACCAGTGCTTAAATTCCTGTAAAATGAATAGCAGACTGTTTCCTTACCTCAAAGATGACAAGCAAATACATTAAAAAACTAACACGTTCCAGTGCTACACTACTATTTCAGTTAAAGACCTAAGTACGGGGAGCAAGATGCATGAAAAGATCCAGACAGCCTCCTGCCTAAAAACCATGAAGGAAGGGGCAGTGCAGTCCCAGATGTAACTCCAGTTGTCTCCGGTACGACAATTTATAACTGAGGTCTCTCTTTAATTCAGTTTTTGTGTGTCTGAGAACAAAATGGAGTGGAAAGAACAGAAAGATAATTATGAATCTGAACCTTCCAGAGAAGAACAGTTTTGCAAAATATTTTGCATCCAAGCAGCTAGATTTCTAATCTCACCTAAGTCACAGTTCTACCTAGGACATTCATTATTCAAGTTCCTCCTCTTTCATTATATCCGTTTTCTCCCTCCAACCCCTCTCTGCCTGAACTGGCCTCTGCAACAGTGTTTTAGGGCGCAGTCCTTAGCTATCAACTCCCCCCAGCAGAGTGTTGGTTACGGCTGCAGAGTCTAAATGACATTTTATTGAGTGATACTTAACATACACTACTCATTTCGTCTTCAAATGCCTGATGGAGACTCAGACCCATGCACATCCTGATCGACCGTACACAGAAGAGGATTCAACACCAGGCCACGACTGAACCAAACTAACACAAGGAGGCTCCACATGACCCACTGCCAGACATAGCAGATTTTTAAATTATCTCTCAGCCAGGTTCTACCAAAAATGGAGATGCTGCTTTGCTGACCTACCCTTTGAACACAGCTCACTTCTGAAGCATCCATCCCCCCTGCAGAGGGGTCAGGGACTTGATGATCTGCTGCCTTCTATGTGCGCAAAACCCAGCCAAATCCTGGGCCTTATTACCCACAAGAGCAGACCCTTTAAGCTTTGACCCAGTTTGGCCACCAACAGCCATCTTCCTAACTCAACCATGCTGTCAAGTAAATGTCAACAAACTAACACGTAACAAAACAAAAACTTAATTCAACGCTCCTGATTTCAAAACAGGGAGTTCTTCAGTCAATAAACATTCCTTCTACACTACAAGTAAGTGAAAGGTGACTTAACAGGCAAAAGACTTTTTAAATGCCTGGAGAGTTTGGAAGGAATAAGCTTGCCAGAAACTGCTGGCAAGCACACTCCTTACAACAGCCGGCAATGGGATATCCAAGCATGCATTTTTCCTTCCTTTCCCACACCATAGTATTACCACCCCCACCTTCTTATTTATGCAGGGGAAGGGTGGCATTATTGAATTCATTTTCTCAGTTAAGCAAGATTTTTTCTTATTGCACAGAAGGAATGAATTCCAAAAGAAGAGGTAGCCAAATACATCTGGGGAGCATTTTAAGCCCATCTTACAGTTACTAAAATCTGAATTGTAGAGTCCATTGGCATAGCATAACACTTCATTTTTATGCAACATATTAGCTACTGCATTCCCAGTTTAGAACATTTTTAGAGGTGTATTTCTCAAATACAGCCCAGAGAAATGTAAGAAGGCACACCCATTTTCTTTAGTAAAAGAGCACCTGCAACTACTTTTATACTTTGTTTCTCCTATTTCGCTAAACCTTAGTGGTTGCATCCCATCCATGATGTAGATTAAATCATAACCACTTCACACCATTAAGGATTTTATAGTGGATAACCTGCAGGAACTGCAGCTTAACCTGCAGGAAGGTATAATGTTTTGCTGGAGGTTATATATCATGACATACAGATAAACAAAAAACTTCTATGTTGCATTTTAGTACCTATATCAAAAGTTAACATCTCTGCCTTACAAGAAATGCTTTCTTAAAACGCAATTATGAACTGGAAGGAAAATCTTCCAAAAGCCTGCATTTGGCCATGTCCCCTCTTCTTTTGTGAGCAGTCTTCCTGAACCAAGCAACAATATTACCATCAGATCTTAATCTTTTCATATAATACATGGCACGTTTATGTGAAAGCAAATGACATGATGGCAAACTTTTTGTGTTTTTTAAAAGAATTTCCAGACACCAAGCTGCAAAAATTATTCATGGCTTTAAGAAAGTCAATAAGAATATATGAAAATTTACCATGTTCTTCAGATGGGTAAGTAATATTTACTCTTCCACTGCCTGCGACTGGCAGTATCAGTACATTAATCTAGTCTTGGATTGACTTTTGTTTATAAGCCAATATTGAAATACTGCTCCAATGTCTTGATTGCTAAACAAACACCCTCAAAAATTAGTCCAGCGAGATGACATCAGTCTCTTCTCACTGACCAAATGCTTTGTAATAAGCAGATTGGCGGAGATGACTTAATTCAGACACACTGAGTAACTGAATAATTAAATCAAATAGAAGAGCTAATAAAGAGTGCATAGACACTGCACAGACAATGTTATTTAGGGAATGGAGAAAGTCAATGGAAGGAAAATAGTAGTAAAGCTTAAGTGTGTTTTGATCCAGTATTCTGATTTGTTAAACATTTTCCCTTCATTTTATGCCCTAATAAGTTTCCATTGACTAACATGACCTAAAGCTACAGAGAAAGCTAGTCAAGTGCAGTTTCCTAGAATGTATCTCCACCAAGTTGCTGTAACTAAACATCAGTTAAAATAATCAAGAAAATGGAAACGTACCCTAGTAAAATTCTTTGAGACTAGTCTTTGAGTCTAGTAACCACTAAGCAACTCTGGAAACTACGCTGTTTCAAAATAAATTAATTCTGTATCAAAATTATAATAATAAGTGAATTTTACAATGCGGCAAAACCAGGAGTGACGCACTGGGAAAGTCATTGAGAAATGCAGCACTGTATATAGAAAATGTACTTTGTTTCCCACGTTCAACTGCCATGTAAATGTCAGTTTATCAGGAGGTAAAACTACACCATATGTTCACTGCAAACAAAAGAGGATCAAGATAAACTAAAAATAATCTGGCACCACCTATTAATACATAGCCAATGCAAGTAAAAACCAAAAGTTAATGTTTAACATGATTAGCCTGACATCCTATTGTCTTCTCTTCCTTTTAACCAAGAAGAGACACTCCCTTAACGTCAATGAGATTATTTGAATGATCATGGGGAGCAGTTCCTGAAGTCAGATAAGAAAAATTCTCTTAATTACGGTCAGTTGTTCTCAGACATTTAATTTTGTATATTTACTAGTCATAATGAGACACACAAAGAACAAGACAACAAACTCTGTCCACGTAGTACAATCTAAAAGTTAACACAGTTGTATGCCAGTTGTGGAAAACTGATTTTTGACAGGCAGCAGGAGTAAAAATCAATTAGTGAAACTTCTGGTAGCAGACAGAAGAAAGTACCTTACCCCTAAGACCACCCATTTGTTTTATTACCTACTGCTTCAATGCACAATGATAATATAGCTAAAAGGCTGAACTTCGATTTTTACTAAAGCCAGCCAGATCAGAAATAGCAATGACAAGAGTTTGCCATGAGTTGAAGGCTATCAATGCAACAGCCTAAAAGGATATTCTGCATGGTAGTTGTACTCTTCAAATCATGGGGATTCAGGCCGCTGCCAAATAAGTGAATGAAACAGAAGAGGAAATGTAAATTCAGAAATAGGTAGCTCCAACTTTTTCTTTTTGCAATTGCAAAGCAGCAATAAAAGATTTGCAAATATTAACCAAAGACGACGAAGTATATTAGCCTATCTTAAAGACAGGCTGTCAAGTCCAATTCAATGTTAGGAAGCAACATTTACTATTAAGAAAAATAATTCAGAACATAAAGACAATGGGGTTTTTTGTCTTTGCATTTGTAAATGTAAATTTAAGATAAAACTGTGTTCATTTCACGACCAATGGCATGAAAGTTAGTGTTTAATGTTCACTCCAAGAGAAACAATAAAGGGTATGAGGAAAAAAAAAAAATCATAATATGCTGCAGAAGACTCAAAATCTACATTCCTGGGCAACTGATTTTAGCATTTATTTTTACATATATATATGCATATGTGTGTACATATGTGTGTGTATTTAACAAATACAAATAAAATTATATATTATATGAACACGCGCACACATACACTCTACAGATCTCAAAATAAGCAGCACGGGCACATAATTAAGGGGTCCCCAGGGCTCATAAAGAAAGTGCAACGACCTTGTTAGTGTTTGGCCTTTCTTTCGCACCCAGTCTCATTGTAAAACAGTCAACCATGAAAGTACTTTAAAAAGCTGGTTTTCTTTTTATATTTACAGCATGATTTTATAATGTACCTTTCATGTTTTAGAGAAGCTGGTAGTTCTGTATACCTTCCTGGCAAATTCAACACGAACCACAAACTTTCTAGTTTACAACTTTCAGAAATCTGAATGCTTTTGAATACCAGGATTTTCAACTTTGCAATTTAATGACAACCCTGCCTTTGGCCTTTCCTGACCTGTTGTGAAGTAAATCAGGCACACTAATGTGGGCTAACAAGTCTTTTTCACACTGTTCGATCACCCTGCATCTTTTTTCTCCACAGACACCGCCTCTCTCCCACTCTCTGTCTAGCCATCCTCCCTCAAAGCAAACAAAATGGTCACTGTAACCCTGCATTACTGCTCATTAGATCACAGGTTAGTCAAGTGGAACTGCCCGAGGTTCCCAAAGGAGAGCTATACTTCAAAAATCTGTCCATGTCAAATGAAGAAAAAACCCCTGAGCGTGGGGTCACCCAGATCAATGATCAAAAGAGACTGAGAATAGTGGAGGGAAAAGTGGAGGGAAAAAAGAAAAAAAAAAAAAAAAAAAAAAAAAAAAAAAAAAAAAAAAAAAAAAAAAAAAAAAAAAAAAAAAAAAAAAAAAAAAAAGCCCTTTTTTGTTAAAAAACAGCCTTCTGTATAATAAATCAGAATACAAAGATACTAAGCTTTTTCTCCCCTTAACAACACTCCATTTTGGCTTTAAAATGGAATACCCCATTTTTCAGAAGACTTTCTAAGAGTAATATTATTTTTTAAGTGCTAAGAGTGAGATTTCCATAAACCTCAAAATTATCTTAAGAAAATTAGCAAGAAAAATAATAATGGGAAATATTGGGGTTTTTCTCTCCACCATATAAATATTTAATTATTCAAAAATATAGTTAAAAATCAATTTTCATTCAATTATGACTTTAATTTAAATAAATGATGCATTCTGAACTTCATGAGAAAGGATACAGGTAGTATGTCCACAGAAAAAGTAGTCAACCAAAATTACATAGTTTGAACTCTTCTAGTACATGACAGATGTGCAGGCACGTGCAATACTTGAAGAATGTGCAGTACCATTTCTGTAGCCTCTGTTCATCTTTTAGGAACATACAGCAATTTATTAAAGACAACTAAGAAAACCACGGAAAAGTCCAAAACAAAATAAATAAATAAATAACAACTTTATCTATAAGTAATGCATTTTGATACACAGAACAGACTAAATTACTCAATGAAGAGTACTGGCTGTTTAACAAAGTTCTGTGCACACATGTGCTTTTAAAAGCAACATTAGATAGTCTGTACTTACCCAGAATGAATGAAATACGACAAGATTAATCTACATAATGCATTTTAAAGATCACATAGATAACTCGTGCTTATTCAAAATGAGAGATGTATTTTTGAAACAACAAACATACATTATGCCACCAATGAAGACACTGCCACAGCTAAAGGGACTCCAATGTTTCCTGCAATATTGGTGACAGGGCATCTTTTCATTTACAACTCTGAAGAGCTTTATCTTTCTGCCCTAGAGAGTAACTCAAATTTCACTCTCTTACTTCCTTTATCCTCAGCCACAAGTAAAGGCATAATTAGGAAAGAGGAACAAAGGTATCTAAATTGGAACAGAATATTTTGTAGTAGATTTGTAGTTAATATATTGTCTGTTGCAAAGGTATTATTGCAATAGAACAAAGCTATAGGAAATCAAAGGAAAGAAATCCTTAAAATACTCAAACGTTTCATACAATTTCAGTAAATAATTTCTTAGCATTTATTACCACAGTAACATAAAAAACAAAATGAGCATGCAAATGGTGTGATAATACATTATGAAAAATTATTGGAAAACGTTTACATAACAAACCTGTATTGACAGAGAGACAGATGGGACAACTTAATTTTAAATAAATAATGCAATTGTAGCAAATATGCAACAATATATGCAGTACTTCCAATTATCCTCCTCTATACATATGTGTGGATGAGATGAACAGCCCTTTAAGAAAAGCTCATTCACTAATGGAGGTTGGAGTTTTTGTTGGTTTTTTAACAGTTTGCTAGATGCCTCACAGTGTGTATTAATACTTGAACAAGGAACTTCAGCATGCATTAACTTTAAAAAGGTCTACACACAAATATCGAGTCTTTAGTTTAAGACAGTATTTCTGACCCTTGCAACTCCGCATCTGACCAGAATCTGAACAACCAAAGATAACAGAGAAGATCAGAAAAGTAAAGATATTGAGAATTTTTGCATATGTATCGCCATGGATTATTCAATGCATTGTTAATATTCTTGTAAACAGTAGGAAAAAAAAAATGTCCTGTGTAAATCTGAATAATACATTAACACTTTTTCAAGAAAAAAAAAATTCCTCAAGTTTTGTCTTTTTCTTTTTTTTAATACATTACCTACTTTATTTGTTTGATCCTTCACTAATAATTCTTTTCCAGACTAACTCAAAATTTCGGGCTGTTCAGATTCCAGCAGAACAAGTTACTGTTTCATGTCAGACTGCTGTAATAGATTTTCTAAACATTTAAACTATTTTGAGAAAACATTTACGCTTATAAAGATTCCAGCATGACTAATGATATGCTGCAGTATCAACAAATCATCATTAGAATAATGTCATTATATTCAAAACTCTGCTTCTAGTCTTATGAAGACGATTGTTCCCAGATGCTAGACAGTGGATAATTCATGTTTCTTCAGGGGTATGTCTGCGTCTGCTGCTGAATCACTGCAAAAAGGGGATGGGAGAATGGTTTCCGCTTTTTGAACCAAATGTCATTATGCATTGGACACAAGAGATTTCTGAAGAAATAATGGACACTGTCTCAGCATAAATCCCTACAGAAGGCGGCCTCCAATGGACTGCTTTAAGCAAAAACTCAGCAGTACTCCATCCTCATCCTCCCTGAACTGTGGGACCCTTCACCACTTTTGAACTTGCTGAACTCCCTTCCACTCTTCATTTCTGTTTCAACCCCAGATTGCTCTCTTCTCATCTCTTCTGCTTTACTGCCAGTAAAGTCTTGGGAAGTGGCAGGGAAAGAGGTGCACGGGATTTGTCACCAGTCCCCCTCCATTCCTCCTGTTACTCCTTATGTCTGGATTATCCAATTTTCAAAAACTACAATGTCCTGTCCAACACTCAAGCTCATAACCCGGGAACAATCTTTGATTTTTGGCTTCCCTCACATCAACACAGCATCTGAGATTTTTCCAGAAGCATAGTGGCTTGAAGAAATCCCAGGGAAAAAAAAAAACAGTTCAGAACTGAGAATAGATAGGAAAGGATTTAATCTCACCTTATAATAGTAGGTCTTTCCTTCTTGGTCTTTGACAACTGCAGCGTTGTCCCAGTAACAAGCATCCAGAATACTAATGCAAAGATGATCTTTTCCCTATCCTGTCACTTGGAAACACGCCATAGCTTCATGAAGTTTCACCTGTATCCCATCATCTCCAGAGCTGCATGGTTCGTTCCCTCTCATAGGAATTTTATGCTCACCCATCTAAAGCAGTTTCAGCCTCTGATGGGCCAATGATGCATCAATTTTCAGTTTTGCTTTCTCTCATGCTACAGTTCATATTCAAGAGAAATTCCCCTTATGCATCTTCAGAAATGCTGAGTTTGAAGAGGCACGAAAAGCACCCCGTACCCAAACTGAACTCTGAGAACCTTCTATTTGATGCAGGTTTAAAGAAACTCTGCATACACATGTTCCCAGCAAGCTCTTCGAGATGTTGGGAATTACAGACAATATTAATCTATGTTACTTCACAGTCCAGGTAGTGCTGATGCAGCTGAAAATTTTCTATTTTTGAGGTACATAATTAAATTCCAATTTTAAATACCTACATGGATATGAAATGGATAGATTTTCTCCTGTTCAGTTATTCTTGAACCTCCCTGGCACGGCCAATAAAGATGCTCATAATGATCTTCCATGCAGTGCGAGTATCTAATTCCTGCAGAATGGACTGAGACCAGAAATTCATTTCAGACACTGCATGCCTACTCTAATGTAATGAAGATTATGTGATCACAATCAACTTGAAATTTTTTTTCAAAAATTTACTTCTATTATATTCAGTACCAAATATAAATTATATAAAAAAAAGTTCAACTATGCAAAACAATCAGAGAGCCTCTTGCTTGGTAAATAGAAGGTTCACAATATAGTGAATAAGTATACTTATTTTAGCACTAAAGACATTCTGATACTTTCTCTAGGTTATGTGATCACAATCAACTTGAAATTTTTTTTCAAAAATTTACTTCTATTATATTCAGTACCAAATATAAATTATATAAAAAAAAGTTCAACTATGCAAAACAATCAGAGAGCCTCTTGCTTGGTAAATAGAAGGTTCACAATATAGTGAATAAGTATACTTATTTTAGCACTAAAGACATTCTGATACTTTCTCTAGGTAAAAAAAAAAAAGAGAGAGAGAAGGATATGTCCTCATCTTCTAAAAAGCAGCAGCTTGTAAAAAAAAAAAAAAAGAGAGAGAGAGAAGGATATGTCCTCATCTTCTAAAAAGCAGCAGCTTGTATTCTTGCACTCAATAATTCATTCTAATAAATGTAAGAAGGATGTCTGAAAGGGAAACACATCCTAAATCACTTATACAATAGCAGAGTTTTCACAGACTTGATCCAATGCATTACTAAATACTTTTCCATTGTTTTTCATCTGGTCCTGAGACCTTTTTTATAAAAATTGTAGAGTTGTACTTGGAAAGCAGTTATATAGCTACTATTTTGTTCCATTTGAAATAGTTATTTATTCTGAAAGAAACGTATCTCCTCTTGCTCATGCAAAATGTCTCAAACAGTAATTAAATTTTTGAGCACTCAGGAATTCCTCTGAACAGCAGTATCACAGACATAGAGGCCCAAAAGGATCATAATGATCATGTAGTCAGATTTGTATCCAACAGGCCTCAGGATTTCATTTAATTCTCTACTAAAGCCCAGCAACTTTTGACCAAGCAAAAAAGGTTTCCGAAAGAACTCTAAAAAGCTATGCTCTTCACAGCTCCAGCAGTCTGTCATGAATACTATATAAGCATTCATAAGTATACAAATATTTATTAAAAACATTTACTAAAAGATGAATACAGATTTTTGTATCTGAAAGCATTTGAAAGTTTCTCTAATCACTTCGCTTTTTGTTTATACAGACTATGCTCTACCTTCACAGTCACTATATTTAGTTCTGCAAGCACAACCAACTCCTTCTCTTTGAATGATTTTCTTTTTTCTTCCTTGGCTAGGAAGACAACAAGGACATTTACTTTTCAAAGCACATAGTGAAAATAAATGCTTCTTTCATACCCCTCTCTCAACCCCAGTAAAAGTACTTGCACACCTACTCCAGAATCTTCATTGTTAATAATAGGGAAAAATTATTTCCCAGAATTTCCTGTATAACCTTCCTCTACTGAGGTTCACTGTAGTGGGATAAGCAAAAAAAGGTAAGTGAGAAAGGTGGCAGGGAGAAAGATCCAAGACTCACTGGGTTTTAGAGTTCCACACCACCATTTTTCTGCACTGGTACCACTTCCACTCTCACCTTCCTCCCACCTCTTGTTTGTGCCTGTACACTAACTTATCCAATTGTCTTGTGAGCTGAGTCTCTTTGAAAATAAGACCAGGAGGAAGGAGGGGAGTAGTTAAGTAATTTTGATGCCCAAATCAGTTCATCACATGGTCACACAAACAGTTGGACTGTCACACCTGAAGGATGGGATAGGCAAAGAGGCCAGCATGCAAGCCAATATTGCTGACAAAAGAAACACTCCAAGTACACCCATCTATATACATATAAAACAACCATTTGCAGACACAAAAAGTGCTTTAAAAATCAAGTTACTGATGTTGAAACTATACACAGCAATACTCTTCAAAATCTATTCCAAAACGTGCAGGTTTTTTGCAGACCTGTACTCGGCACCATTAGCTGCAAGGGCCATTTAAGAGATTTACTTCTCTAAAGAGTTTGATGTCGTGAAAGTGGTGTATGTGGACAGTGCTTCCCTTCCTGTGTCTTAGCTACTCTACTCCTGTTCTTCAGTTCCCTGTACATTGTGCAATACGTGCACATTCATAGGTGTGCTCAAGTGTTTTTGCCTGTATCTTCAGGAGGGCCATTCCAATTCAGTTTCTAGGGGCACTCTTTCAACTCAGTTCCTTGCAGACTTATTTTTTTGTCAAGAGCAGGACTAGGAATTTACTATTCAGAGATATTCAGACTTTTATTTTATTTTTATTTGTGAATGGGCCACATACATTGGTACAGCACAGTTATTTGTAAGCTGTATTATTCATCTAAAAATTATCAACAATTCCAATTCATCTTTCAATCTAATGAAAATATATTGGGGATTTTATCTGCCATGGCTTTGTTTATTGTAAAACATAATTGAAACAGAAATCCATGTAAAGAAAAAGTATGCTTACTGTTTGGATTCTTCATGTCACCTTTTTATAAAGGCATTTTCACAAAAAGTAGAGCCATTCTGGATAGATTTATTTACAAATCCTTAAAAAGACTTTACAATTCCTTTTCAGATCATCTTAATTTCTTCTTTGCTCACCATTATTTCCTCCCATGCCAGTGACTCGAAGAGAACAGACAAATCCAACTTCTTCCAAGATTTTCAGTTTCTCATTTTAATTTCTTTATAAGGTCACTTGCATTTTGCAGTAATAAATATTTATTACCCAACTTGCTATTAGTATGAGCATTCTAACTATGCAATGATTAAAGCAAACACTACCTGCTAAATATTTACATTGTACACAGTCTTGCAACTGTATGAAATTGTTTTGCTGTTCACATCTAGCTAGGATGTGGATCTACTTACACAAATATTTATTTAAATTGTTTATCTTTTTATATTGTATTTTATTTACATGATTTTATTTTAGCATCTTTTTATATCTAAATCATCTTCCTAACAGGTCTGAAGAAATTCTTTATTCAGGAGTTCCTATGAGACATGTAAATAGGAGTTATTTCTGCATTGTTCTAAACATGGCAAAACTAATACTTCTTAAACATCATTTTAATAATGCCCTCCTCTCCTGCAAATGTGTTCATAACTGAAGTCTGACAAATAACTCCGCTGTTCCCGCAAAGGACACAGTTGTGAAGGAAGCAGCCAATACTCAAAATAGTGGAGTCCAGCTCCAAAACAATCTTCAAATATCAGGGGATACACCTTGGACGAGAAGAAGTATTTGCAGTGAGGGGATTGCAAATATTAAGGTCATTAAGGTCACTATGATCTCAAAACAGGGTAGGAATCCATATTTTGGCTATTTGCTGCAATAATCTGAAAATAAATCATTTCAGAAACAGTTTCTTGAGGAACTAAAAACCTGCCCCGATTTAACTTTGCTATGGATGTCTCTGTCATAAAGTACACAGATTAGCAACAGCTGGTCTTTAAGAATTCAGATAGGTGAACTAATTTGAGAGGCTTGACCGGGGTGAGGACGGGACAGACTGCAGAGAGCACTGCCCATTTTTACTCTCGGTTTCAGGCTAAGTTTTTGTAGTACCTGCTGCTGGAGGCATTATCTGCCCAAAACTGTTAGCTGAGATACTGCGTACTCTCTGAAGCTGAACCTCCTCACATGTCACTGTTCAACGCAGTTTTTCAGATTGTTAGTAATGACGTCTTTAACTTGTACGTTGAAAGGGTTTCCAAAAAGAAACCATTTTCCCCTAACTAGCAGAAACTACAAAAGGCATGAACTATGGCAAAATAGTATGAAGACACCAAAATAAAAAGAAGTAACTACACCCTGGAATTAAGCCTGTCATATGCAGCCAACTCAGACCGTAAAGCATCAGCAGGCCCAGAAAGCGCAGTTTCTAGAGTGCTCCAGCTCCCCAGCACCAGTAAGAGCCTCCGCAGATGCTGACAAACCTGGACATTCTCCTGCAATGGTTATTTAGCTTTAAGACACTTAAGGCATCAAGACGACATTGTTTATCTACAAAATTATTTCCAGACATAAACAACAGAGGAGGAACTGGCAGACTAACAGCTATTAGCCCTCACATGCCTAAGGTGGCTCTTTTCACAAGGAGAGTCACCCTCCACTTTTCTGCTAGCAGAACACCAAATTAAACACTGTCCACGATTCAAAACTGAAATGCCTTAAAATATTCTCAAATAGATAAATGCATCACAATCTATGTAAACATGGGATCAACCTTTCACACTTGCTTTTGAAAATACTGTTCGTAATCCAAAGACATTTTTAATCTTGCTCTATCGAAGAAAAAAGGAAAAGAGGAAAGACTTTCCTCTGGAGTTTCACACGCCCATCAGTACCACAACTTTAAAGTAAGATCTTTTATGCAGGGGAAAAAAAGCACTTGTGATTGGCGCACTATATAACCTTTTCATCTTTTTTTCTGAGACAACAATATTTTAAAAGATAATATAATCTTAAAATAGACTGAGAAGACTTTTGATTCACTGTCTACTAGTAAGTCTGTATTTAAAAAGTTCTAGCATTTTTTAAAATGGGAATTTAGAACATATCTTCAATGATTTCCCCTGGTACTAGTCGTCAGCAATTTACATATATTAAAGAAATTTATTAATTGCCTGCACTTTTGGATAACTAAAAGAAAACCCACTAAAAGGCTATACTCTATGAATGTCTTCACATATATGATCTTAGAATAGAATAGTTCAGTTGGAAGGGACCTACAATGGTCATCTAGTCCAACTGCAATCTTGAAAACAGCCTTAAGTATAAAAAATAAAGAAACTACCCAAGACCAACATGCTGCCAAACATGTAGCTGCTTCACCACTGAACTGGCAAAGCTTCATGGTTCGACTGGGTTTCTCCTTTGGCCAGTCCTACATGGCTTCCAGAAGTCCTCAACAGATTCAGATAAGTGTTTGCTCAGCATAGCCTGTTCCTAAAATACAGTGGCTACGGACAACTTCCAGCACATCCTATCTGCGACTCCTAAATATTGGTCTGACCTGGGAGGAAAGTGACTCTCAGTTTGCATACTGGTTCAAATCACAGGAATCCACTGCAATATCCACCTTCCAATGTTACTACACAAAGTAGCATACATTAAAAAAAAAAAAAAATCAACAAGTTGGTAATCATAGTAATGCTGCTGTTCCCTTGCAAAGCAATTTACAGTGCTTTTATCACCATAAATCTCCTGTAATATTTTAAGCCTGTAACAGAAATCTGACTAATCAAAAACACTTGTTATAATCAAAAGCACTTCTGTGATGGAAAACAAAAAGCACACTCCGTCAGAAAGATACTTATTAAAAAAATATATAACTAGGTACAGTGTTTTAGAATTGCACCCTGTATTTTAGAAACAGTGGCCAAACTGATATGCCATCATCTTCCCATCTGCTGAGTAACTAAATTTATTTTTCACTTGTACTATTTTTATTTACTAATTCAGGAGGTTTCCAAAACAGCAGTCAGAACTGACTTACATATGATTAATTCTTTATTATTGCAATTTTAATCTAAAATAAGGTTATTTTGCAGCATGCCTATTGACTCAAATACAGTTGTCTGAGTTTTACAGTCTGGTTAATATACACAGTCTTTATTTCAGCATGGCTCAGCTGAAATCACTTAGCAGCTATTTGAAAACACTTAAATATGTGCTACTGTCACAGGAACAACAAAACAACTTACAAATATCTTTGACGTGGGAAGGTGGAATTAAACACCGTAGAAGTTGACGTAAGAGAAATAAGAGGCACAATACTTAAAATGACATCTTCATTTATAGTTTCTAGAATGAAATGTCAAATGTACTTTCTTCATTTTAAAATTAAAAAAAAACTAGGAAACAGCCAGCCAGCAACTGAACACATGAAAAAAGGATTACATTTACTGATTAGTATTTCAACTTAGCTTCTCCTGTAATTTTTCCTGATCACTTCAATAATATGAAGTATATTCTCCAATCGTGCCTGCAAAATGAATGAGGTTAAACTACATTTCATAAATTAATCAAGTTATTTGGATATTCTTACAAATAGACATTATAGTTTTGAATTGAACTATTCATGACATTGCTTAATACTTACAGCATGCATCTTCTACAATATCATTTCTACCTAAGCAATGCATGGAGAAAACACATTAAAATAAAACACAAAATTTTGATAAACTGAAGCAACTGCACTTCCCAACAATAAATATAACTAACATCTGTTGCAGAAACTGCTTGGCACTTGCACAGTTTTGTGAAGGATTTTTGTTGTAGACAAATATTTTTCTACAATTCCTATTACACACCACTCAACTCAGACATTTTCTTTAATTATACTCCAAGGGGTCCTTTCATATCCATTAAAGAAAGGCAATTTGTTGCCTAAAAGAATGCATGCATACTTCTAAATTTCAACTGTGATTCATTTGTCTTCTGACACATAAAAAAGCAAGGAAATACCTATAATTAATGGACTTAGTACTGCAAAAATGTCTACTAAAACTCTCAATGCTCAACACATTATTTTTGTTAAATCCTTAGATATGCTCTTTTTGAAATAAGGAGTGGACTTATGATTCAGCATTTTACTTTCATTTCACATTTCAATAATGGGGACAACAGCACAGCAAAGCCTTTAGGAAAACAAGAAATTTCCATTTTAACATCAGCAAAATTGACCGAATAAGGCTCCCACTTTGCATACACAGCAAGCACAGGACACCATTTTTTCAGGGACAAAGTTAACAACTCTGACATTCTCCTTTTTTTTTTTTTTGTAATTTTGTTTTCCACTGTCCTTAAGTAAAGAATTTCAAAGATATATACTGAGCTCTTGTATTAAGAGGTTATACACAGGGTTTTTTTTTCTGAAAATATGCATAAGCTGTGCACATTTAACAAAATTCTTGTATTCAGCATTTCATACAGACTCAAAGTAGCAATCAAGACTTGTTTGCTATGATAATACACTGAAAGATTTTTTTTTAAAAGAGCATGCAGCAGAAACATATTTAAATGCTATCGTAAGCATATAAAGATCTGTTCCTCTACTGAGATATCAAGCAATCGGTAATGATGGATGAGGAGAACATGAGGGTACTGCCAACAAAAGAGAAGAAATGCTAACTCTGAATACACAAAAGATTCAGTTCAGGCCCAAAAGTACCCACATGGGCTCAACTGCAAAATGGAGAGTTACATGTATAATTTGTTGTAAAGTAAACTAACTGGCATTATATTCACTATTCTTATGAAACCAGACAAGGAACATTTCTTAAATGATATTTATAATCAAAATCCTCAAATAACTTTAAACCAAATTTGGCCATTTTAAAAGGGAAAAAAGTAGTGAAATAAAAAAAACTTAAATCATGTGAAAAAAGCATTTCCGTTGATGGAAATTGTAATCTGTATTGCTCTATGAAAAAAGTAAAAATCAAAACACCTTGGGTATATTTGGATGAATAAAATGAAACCAGTTGTGTCTCAGGACATTGTCATTTTTTAAGTGGAAGGTTTAGGAATACATGCTTTGCTTTTACATTGCACAATAAACTAGAAGAAATTAATAAACTGATACATAAAAATCCATATTACATTTTCTTTAAATATTCACTACTTCTTCCTAGATCTGTTTTTCGATGAACAAGACCTACAACTTGTAGATTCTATCCCTGCATCATTTCAGTTTACCGTTTTATGTAACTTGATATACTAAAAAGAAATTCCTTCCCCACCCCCCGGCACGGATTTTTGGGAGGAAAGGACCAACAATTTAATAAAAC
This sequence comes from Aptenodytes forsteri, assembly GCF_000699145.1. Classification (NCBI taxonomy): domain Eukaryota; kingdom Metazoa; phylum Chordata; class Aves; order Sphenisciformes; family Spheniscidae; genus Aptenodytes; species Aptenodytes forsteri. The sequence continues at coordinate 6,670,630 of NW_008794581.1, read as the reverse complement.
ATTTTACAGTGTAGCTTACACAGTTCTGAATTATTCTCTTCCTCTCATATTAAAAACATCACTATACTCCCGTCACTTTTACACTTCTCCTTCTTAACACATAATAAGCTTAACTTCTTATCCTCTGTTTCTTTTGGCTAAGAAAGGAGGCATAAATAGCAATAAAGCAGTACAGAAAGTACATACAACTATAGTGTACAAATAGCAGTTATCCTACAGATCAGTAAGTTTTGCCTTTAATTGAATTGGCATTCTTCAGAAAGATCATACTTTAGACAAAGTGCATCTAAGAAAGCAACAAGTTTAAATACAAAGCAGCAACACACTAAGGTGCCGATAAAGTTTTCACTCTGCTGCAATAAAAAACACCACTCACAGAACAAACAGGAGATTTCACATACAATCTTTAATAGGAAGAGTCCTTTAAATGACATTTATGAACAAAATGACACAACCAAATTTTAACTTCTTCCTACAATTTTAAAAGGGTAAGTAGAGCTTCTCATGAAGAATTGGTAACTTTCAGCATTTCCTCAAAGGTATGTGACATGATAGGAATGTAGGTAAGATGAATTTTTCAGAAACTTAAGAGCAAAAGGTATACTGACTAGAATAATTATATCATTTGCTATGTGATAGCTACAAATTAGACAAAGACATTACTCCTTAAAAGAAGAAAATCAGAACAAGTTAAGGACTTCAGAATGGGAACTGCAACTCTGCCCTCACACCAGTGCATAGCAGTTTAGAAAAAAAGCTTTTACATAAAAGACAACCTATGGCTGCAATCTATTGCTTTAAGCAGTTGCAAAGAATGGAGTAATGGGGTAGTGCAAGATTAAAACTAATAGCAAGTAAAAAACCAAGCTAAATAAAAGAATCACTGTCCCAGCAGCTTTTGATAAGAGTAGTTTAAAAAGATCTTTTCTCCCTTAAGCAAAATATGGTGACAGCAGGAGAACTGTTTGTATCCAAGTATTACTTGTCTGTTTTCCAGAACAACTAAGCCTGTATAGAGTGCATTGGACTAAGTTCTTAGGGGCTGGGACTGTTGTGGTCTGTGTACTTACAGTGAAGAGTAACTAAGGCCAGTCCTTAACTAGGATGTCAGTGTAATAAGTAATACTGCATCAGTGGCGTGCATATAGTAAATACAAACAGGCAAGATGCTGCCATGTTAACATACCTCTTGTACGGAGCGAGCTGCTGGCTTGTCTTGATGATTGGCCAGTATTAAAAACGGCAAAGTACATAACTGTGGGTGCTGGAGAGCAGAATGCAGTTCATTCCTAGCAGTTTCTAGATCATCTTCAGAGGAGGCACTGTCTAATACAAATATTACCCCTTGGGATCCTTGGTAGTAACGACTCCAGTATTTCCTGATATTGTCAGCCCCTTTCAAGACAATAATAAGAACTAATTAAAACAAGAATAATTAAACAGATTTAAGACTTGTATCTGAAAATAACCCTTCTACTTAGAACAATCAAAGCAATGGGCTAAATATTCTCTCCTAAATAATCATCATTGAAAGAATAAAAAGGAAAAAAGCAACCATAAATCCAACACACACACAAACGTCAAATTAACATTGTTTAAATAAGGAAGGAATTTGACTCAATGCAGTTTTCATCCCTGAAAGTTTCTGCTCCATTAATGAGTACTGGCAGAACTACCATGCTTCCAGTGCCACATAGTCTAACTCTACACCTTCTTACTGAAATACCTTGGTACTAATATCTAAACCTTTGCCCATTCTTTTTTACTTCGCCCTGCAGCTCCTTGACATAACCTGTAGCTTCTGTCATAACAGTTGCTCATTTCTGAGCCTGATAAGGTCTTTCAGTTCATCTCCAAACCATCAGGCAAACACTTCATTGGGGAAAAAAGGTGTCAGGAAAGCCTATTAAAGTAATTAGACACTTAATGAGGAGAATGGTGATACAACAGTGAGTTGAACAGTGAATGAGGAGCTATTGTGACAACATGCAAAGGCATTCATTTCAACTACTTTTGCTCTGTCAGCCACACTAAGGATTCTGGAAGAGTCCAACAGTAGACACACGAGCGACCGTACAGGCTTATGTGCCACAGTAATTTTTAGGACACAGTTCAGCAGCAGTCAGCCGTCTCAACAGAAGCCAAGCAATAAGGTTATCTACAGAAAGCTGTTGTCTCCCCTGGAGAGCAGCATGTGGTGTAACATTGAGGTTGGAAAAAAAGAATTGTGTCTGACAGCTGTCAAACTATCTAAACTATGATTTGGATATGGGCTATTCTTTGTATGTCTGAATCTGGCACTACACTCATGGGGACTAACACCAAAAAGTGAACAGCAGCAGCAGTACTCTAGTAGAAAACTTGACATGTCTGCAAGACAGTGATTTGCAGCAATGTGCTGAAGGTATCCTTTATAGACACTTATCTTACTTTGAGATAGGGAGAAGTGAACTTTAATGTAGACACAGATACCAAGTGCTGATAATAATAAAACTCCATTTTTTAGTGAAACAAAACTACACAAAAGTTCTGAGCAACATGTAGGCACAAAATGAGAATTTAATGCAACATAATTGCTATATAACATCGATATGATACTTAAAATATTCACTTAATTTATACATTGTGCAACAGAAAAGACAGTCACTAAACAAAGGTGAAGAAACAAATATCTAAAAAGGAATTTACACCATATACTTTAGGCATCCAACTCCGAGTATTCAAATCTTGCCCCCTGGAGTTGCTGCCTGCTCTGTACCAGCCACGCTGGAACCTTAAGCACTCCATTTCTGTATTCTGCACCTAGCACAATTTAGGTGGCTAACAAATGTTGTGAACACACACTTTTTCCTACAGAGAATACTGAGTCATACCTGAACAGTTTTTTTCTGCAAGAGAGCTAAAGAGTTGATTATTTAAAGGTAAATGGTCATGGGATTTAGTTGAGACCTTGCTTAATTTCTCTATTAATTTAACCAGACTCAAAGTAACAATGCACAAATAGGACAGGTGTTTCATTTACTTTATCATCAACTTCTGAAGATCAACATTACTTATACAGAAGAGGGATTGCATTGAAAGCTAATTCTATGTTTCTGCACCACTGGAATATCTACCAATTGTACCTGTAAAGAATTTCATAGCATCTGTTAGATGTCCCAGCCTTTCCAAACAGCTGTCTATGTCAGAACGAAGTAAAGCAAGTTGCCAGAGGGACACTATTTACATAGCCACGCACAGCAGTGTCGCAGGCATCTGAAGTATCACATTACTTTAAAAACTGGTAGAGAATCATTTTCAATGAACTGAAAGGCCAACACCATGATCAGTTCTTTGAAGGTCTTTTTTTTTTTCCTAGCAACATAACATCTGTCTTATATACTCTAAGCTTCAGCCAGCTCCTTTTCAATGACATGTCGCTGCCAGACCCTGAGTCTTATCTTTGTAACAGTACTATTTCTAAAGAGAAAAATTGTGAGGTGAACTGCAGAGCATTTGACCTCTTGTATCCAGGCACATGGACGAAAGCAGCTCATGGATCCCTACATGGGACACTGGAGACAGAAAAGCAGTATGCTGATTTGTTGACCTTTTTGGTTCAGGTCATTTAGAATAATGACCTTCTCTGAACTTGCTTACACTTCAATTCTGAGGAAATTACAGCCTGAGGTTTAAGAATAAAAAAATTTGCACTAAGCAGACAAGAAAAAAGACTGAGAAAGTCTGTACCTTCGGGTGCCATTTTAACTCATTTTTCTGGCAAATGCACTTGAAAAATAATTGTTGGCATCAATAAGCTATCAGCAACTGGAAATCACAATTTCTATAAGACAAATAAGCTTATATTCTTTTGCCTTAACACTTCATATCCAGGGAGCATAACCTGCTCTCAGCTTCTTTCTCCAGACCATTAGGTAGTATGTTGTGGAGTTATCCTGGGCAGACAATGCTGGCCTGTGAACAGTGACCCAGCCATTGCACTTTACGGCATGACAAATTCAGTCTTATAGAGCAAGCAGTTGTTTTTAAAGGTGCAGTTTAGCACAGACTATCCTATGAATTAATCTTTTCGTCTATTCCAAAGGTTTCTAAAACAGGGAAATTCAAAATCTGAGTTCTTTGGCAATCCAGATGCAATGTGCATCCATTAAACATCCTCAGGCTCTCAGAGACTGCTGAGATAAAACCAGAAACTTAACTGGTACCCAAAATGTCCTATCAAACAATAGTAACACGAGATAAGCATTTAGGTTTGTCAGCCTAATACCATGTGTTCTCTAACAGCTTTGCAGGCACGTGGTTGTTTCTTCAACCACTTTATGCCTAGACTAAGATAAAAAAAAAGAAAGAGAAGTAACTCAGGTAAAAGTCTCCAAAACATCAGAAAAACATAACAATGATTCACATTAGACCTAGGGAACATGCTATGCGAAAGGTTCACTAAAATGTGACGTTCAATGTAGTATTTTCCTCAGACACAGGCAAGAGCCACGACTCATGCCTAGGCGTATGATTTGTTTCCCTCAGCAATGAACCCACGGGAGTGCGTTGAGTCCCGTGACGTGACTAAAACATCACATTTACAAATAAATTGGGGGGGGGGGGGGAACCACACTACAACACAATCACACTACTTATTAGAAAAGAAAAGATAGTATTCAGTCAAATATAGGCTTGAATTACTTTATAAAAGGGAAAAAACCCCTCTCCTTACAGAGAAACAACAGGGTGCTATAATTAAAAACCCCAATCGTTCAGCATTACTACAGGGCAGGTTTACTCAACTAACTGTTCAAAATTTTAGAAAGTTTTCATTTGTAATTTTTTAAATATCAAATAAATAAATTCTTTTGGTTATCAGCCAAGGGTATAGTGTGTCCATATTAACACCATTTATTATTTGTATCAGTGCCAACAGGACCCTCTCAAACGTCCCTTGGAAGCTGGGGGGAAGAGTTTGGGAGTTACGTGTAGTTTAATACACATCAAAAACAGGTTGTACAATTACGCACTCCTGTAAATATTATGCAAAACGCAGAACTGCAAATCTTCCTTTCAACTATGAATACTCCTGTTTACATCTTCATTCACAGCAGTTTGAGGCTATCTTCAATTCCTTCCTTTTCAGCACTTTCAGGAAAACAGAACATAGCATTACAGAAAAAAATCACCGAAAGCAATTTAAAGGTGTCAAATTTGTTACTTGTCAAACTTGCAGCAAGTCTCTATTGAGAGCACAATGAATGTCACACAGCCCTTGCTTCAAGATAGTCTAGCCTGCACTAGAGACAAGCTCTTGTTCACCTCAAAATACATCACAGCTCCAGAGAAGTTATAGTCTCAAATCCAGGGAAGAACTTTTTTTCCTTCCCACCAAAAATAGTTAACCTGGGGCCATGAAAGAATGCAGGCTGCAACCAGTTTTTCGACCACTTCAAATATAACATCCACTCGCATACCTATTTTGAAGGTTTTATAGTTGATTAAAAAATTGTATCTAATACCTACTGATATTAAACAGACTGTTTCTAATTAGCAAAAAGGTGAAAAGACATGAAGGGATATGTCAACTGCACCACAAAATCTTTTTGCATGAAAGACTGGCTTATGGGTGGGGGCGTAAGAAGGAAGGGAAGGAATAAAGAAGTCTCTTGTCTGTTCTTGCAAAATCTTTAAATACACCCCACCCTCCCGCCTCAAGAAAACCTTATGAAAAGAATTTTGAAATAACTGTTTCTAAATCTATGTAGGGTTTATAACTTCACTTCCCACCATTTCCTCACAAGGAAAACTGACATGTTTTCTTAGGTAATCAGGAAGATGCCTGAAATCTTAGAAATCTTAACACATTTTAAGAGATGTGGCTGTTCCTTATGTATCTCGGGCATACCCTCTGTTTAGGTCTCCCAGTACCCCCCTTGAAGAAATACAGCATACAGACTTTTTCTTTTTTTTTTTTAACACTAGCTATTTTTCAACCTCTTAGCTCCTTTTAATTACAAATAAAGTTATAAATCCTCTCTAAGATACCTGCTTTGTATGTACATGCAATTTGTCTACCCTGACAGACACATCTACGCACAGATGATACAGAAGTTTCCCACGGGTGTAATGTCAGTTACCATTCAATTGCTATTTTGTGTTGCTACTGCTTATCGCTAAGCTGCAATACAGATGCTAAACCAAAACCTTCCTCAAGGTTCAAAAGTCCCAGGACTTTTGCTTCCTAGGGTTTAAGACCAAGTGATCACAACCTGCTTTCTCTAGCTTTTCAGGCAGTGCACTCTTGCAATCATATACAAAGCACGGCAGCAAGAAATTGGCAGGTTTTTTTCCTGAAAGAGGAACATTTTGAGATTGCTAGATCAGCTATATTCACTGCAGCAATTCAACAACAATCGGAAACAGTGTAAAAGAAAAAACCCAAAAAATGTTGAGGAATAAATTTTCTGCCTTTATATGCAATAGATACAAAAATCAGAAATACACATAAGTTTATTGTGCTTATTTTTATTTTTCTTATCAAACTGAAGTTTATGGAAACCATCTCTGTCATCTCGTCTGTCTTCCAGGCTTCCGCAGTGAGATTAATCTGGAAGTCCAGCTTTCAGTATTTTCCCTATTAGCCAACTTAGGTGCCGTCTCCAACTTCGAATCTCCACCTACTCTGGTATTTAAAACTGTTAGAATAACATTTAGGTTGCAAGCACTTGGATGTTTTAAAAACACCTTATTTACACTTGCAGAAAGTCAGTTTGATCTACTTAGGCGTGTGTATTTTACTACCATCTTAAAATAAAACACACAATTTGAAACAAAAATCTCCTGTTCTAGTCAGGAACATAAAGTTCATCTTAAAAGTTCATTTAAAAAATCTTACAGATTATTTCAAAAGGAAGATAAGAAAATATGTGCCCTGCAATATGCTTTAACATTTATTTAAGCCTGAAGTCTGAAACTTTAATAGTTTGCAACAGGTGGCACACCACACTAAACTGGACTTCATGTCTGAAAGCCATTCTCAAAACATCTAGTCAGGAACATAAAGTTCATCTTAAAAGTTCATTTAAAAAATCTTACAGATTATTTCAAAAGGAAGATAAGAAAATATGTGCCCTGCAATATGCTTTAACATTTATTTAAGCCTGAAGTCTGAAACTTTAATAGTTTGCAACAGGTGGCACACCACACTAAACTGGACTTCATGTCTGAAAGCCATTCTCAAAACAATTTTTTTTAAAGGTTGGGTTTTTTGGTGTTTTTTTTTTTTAAAGGCACAAACACACAGTAAGTCCTAGGGCTAGCAATATGCTTTAACATTTATTTAAGCCTGAAGTCTGAAACTTTAATAGTTTGCAACAGGTGGCACACCACACTAAACTGGACTTCATGTCTGAAAGCCATTCTCAAAACAATTTTTTTTAAAGGTTGGGTTTTTTGGTGTTTTTTTTTTTTAAAGGCACAAACACACAGTAAGTCCTCTAGGGCTAGCAAAGAATGGTTGGCAACAGGAAAATCATCTGCCAGTTTCCTCCCTACCCATTACCCCATCTCTGCCCTTCTTCCACCTCTGCTGGAGGACTCAGTAACAGACAGGATCTCAGAACCAGCAGCACAACTCCCCAGGCTGATGACTGCTGCCAGCACCCAGCAAGGCTCAGATGTATCCTCCTCTGAGCCACAGTCACACCTTTGGTAACACTGCAGGTGATCTCAAATAAAGCTCAAAAGGCATCGTTTTCTATGGCACTTAAGACTAGCAGGCATATAAAGAAAGCAGCAAGTCTACCACAGCTGTGTATTTCTGTCTGTCTAGCACTTCTGCTGACTGGCTCACAAAAGTTGGAATCCACTTTAGCCTTTGAAAGGATCACGGCTTTTTCTGTCTAGAATCAAAAATAAAAACTTTTTTTTTTTGTCTGGGGGGGAGTTCATAAAATGTAGGTATCACTTCTGATGCTAAACTAGGCTGCTATACTCTACCCTTTGATTCAGCCTGAAGAAAATGCAGTTGCAAATCCAACAGGAGACAAAGGCTTTTTTGCAAACCAGAAGTTCAACTTTTCTCTCCGCAAAACATCTCATCAACAAAAACAACCAGCCCCCCGCCCCACAAAAAATGAAACCAGGAAATTTGGTGTTTTGCTTATCATATTGTACATAGCTTTGATAGGCATTGCTTGCATGGCTCCTACTTGTTTTGAATAAGATAGGCAGCAGGTCGTCTATTCACACTGTAAAAAGCTAATTGTAGAAAAAGAACAGTAGTTCCAAAGAACAGTGGAAAGATCGCTAATGCTGAATCCTTATCAGAGCTTCCTCAGGACTCATGTTAACGAGATCCGTAAGCAGGTGTAAATGATCTCTCGTATCTATGAAATGAGGAAACCATGTGACAGAGCCTGGGCTTAGGCACCATTTGAACAGCAGGCTGAGTATGATTGATAGCGAACAGATCTAACTTTAATGCTTTCGGAAGCTGAATGTCTGTGTGCGACTCACAGCTTGGACAGCTCGTCAGGGTCATCTAAAAATTTCATCTGCTAAGACATTCTGTAAACTGTTAGACGCAGTTATGTCGCAGATGGCATTGCATGCACTCCACAACCAGATTTTGTAGAGGTGTCAACTGCCTTTTAGTCAAATACAGTACAGAGATTTTATTGCTTTGTGTTAGTTCGTCCCTGTGAAGATGACTTAGGCTGGCATTTACTTGTGGGATCAGTTTTCAGGTGACTAACTAGATGAAATTTCAGCTGCTGTGCCAGGCTATGTTGCTAGAAGGGTGTTCAGTACTCCTCTCTACCTCTACAGAGCAGTGGTTTCCCGTAACTATTCAAATTTTAAATTCTAATTAATAACTCAACATTATTTTCTCCCTCCTCCCTCATTTTTTCACAAGACAGATACTACCTGACAACTGTTGCCATATTCTCCAGGGGTTCATATTTTGCATTCAATTTGAATTGCATGATAGTGTGAGTCCCCCTCCTACTCTCTCTTCTTCTGCTCTTTACTTCCAAATTAAGGCAAAATACGCATGCTTTGTTTAACCATTCCTATTTAAAGTTATTTGTTCTCAGGCTCTCACCTCAACAATTAATTTAACTGGCCTAAGAGTGTGAATTTATGACTTGGGTCATGAGGATTAAGAAGGAACAGCAGTGGGGAGGACAGTTCTCATCTCTTTTCCTGGGCATGCTCAACCAACTGGAGACTCGAGTGTCCCTGATATTAACCACTCTGCTCTTGCTAAGCACTTAACACATTTTATCTTAAATGAAGTTTCAAAGATGGCTACACAACACGTTGATTCTCTATGCTTGTGAAAAAGGCCTTTGGGTGGATTACAAAAACGTAACACAAACATATGACAATATATTTTAGTACATAAAACAGAGAATGTTACTAAACCCTATAACATATTGTTAGTATTTTTAAACTTGGTAAGAAGAAAAAGAGCTGTTCACATCCAGAATCATTCTTTTAAATTTGACCAGGCTCAGTATTTGGCATCTCACCAGTAGTTTCTAAGCCTGCATTTACAAGATAGCAAACTAAATTATAAAATACTTATTCTAAAAAAACAACTGTATATTATCAGTTGACCTCCAGAATGGACCTATCTTGATTTAGGCCTGAATAAGTATCTACATCACAACAGACACCATGACTTCGCATTCTGTTTTGATAGCATTGCAACAGCAAATGACTGAGTAAACACACTGAAAAAATGCTGGTTTCATATCTCCAGGCTGGAATTTGTTAGAACCAAAGAAAAAGCTTCCTATTGCATTTGCACCTTCATCATCTGTTTTGAGAATAAACCTCAGCATTCAGCATCCCAAACTTCTTTCAGCAAAACGCTTTTATAACCTTCTGAACAACAAATGTTATCATCTGCCTTATTTTTCCAGTCTTTCCCCACTCTCAATCATGTTCATCGTACACAATTTCATCCTTAGTTCACACCAGAGATTGCTGCACTGTAACAGGAAATCATCACATCTGTAATTTCTTTCTATACCATTACTCAGCTGAGTTGCATAATACAGAGAGATATTTCCAGTTATCCTGGTAAGAGTACATTCTGAAAGAATGTGGACTAGGCCATGACACATCTTCACAATAATCTAAATTACACACATTATTTTATGGACAAAATTTTTTGAAGGAAAACGGTAATTTTTTTTTAATTTCTCAGGGAGCAGGAAGGGATTATTGGTATATCAAAATAGAAACTAAGAGAACGGGCAGTTCAGTTTGGTCAGTAAATAAAGCAAGACCTCCTTTTCAAGTAGTTGAAGCAGGCTTATGTTTGATTTGAAAGCTATATATATTCTTACTTATTCGGGATCAAATTCAATGTTTTTAAACAAAACGTTTAACATTTATTAAATTGGATAAAAACCTTGTTTTCTGGTAGGAAGGCAGGCTGGCTTAGGAAACAAACACAACAAAAAAAAATCAGAAATAGGAATTTTTTTTAATATTCTAGTATCATGTACTTCAAAGAAAAATTTCTGCACAAAGAGCACAGCAAACTTTGCTCCATGTCCCTAATCCTAAAGGCTGATGAAGAGATAATCAGACCAGGAAGAGACAAAAGAACAGAGACTGTTATCTATATACTTTGCCTGAAAATTTACAATTCCTACAGAAATTAAAAAAAACAAAACCTGACTTCATTAGCAGCTCCAGAAGGCAACCAGCACAGTGAAAACTAGCACCGTCTTTGACCTTGAGGAAGCATACTGCTCCAACCAAACAAAAAGGATACTACGTAGTCAGCATCTGTTTCACATAACTGCTTGGCTGCTGAATATAAGAACCTCAAACAGTATGACTTCTGCTGTAAGTTTTTTAAATATCAGCTGTTAATACGTTGCTGTACGAAGACATATGAAGCTTTCAGTAACCTAACCCTAAAAGACAATTTTAAAAGAGTATCAAAAATTTAAACTACATAGAACTTCACCCTTTGAATAACATGCAACAACAGACAATGATTGTTAAAAACAGATGCTTTTCTACCTTTCTTCAAGTTTCCAAGCTCAAACATTGGGACAAGACCTCCATAGAGAACTTAGATAACTATACTGTAATAACTGAAGCAAAAACCAGGAATAAGAACAAAAACATTAGCTTCTCTTCAATACCAGAAGCAAAAATTCCAAAATAAAATTTAGCAGTGATTAAATATGTAAGATGCTTTTCTTTATTTTCATACAGCAGCAAGAGAGAAATCATGTATACTCCCGAAAGCTCAGGCTTTACCTTCATCAAATAGGAACACATCTCTCAACTAGAAGATTAAACACTGACCACCAACTTATGGAAGAAAAACAAGCTTTTGGAAGCTCGCCTTAGCGCCCCCTTCCCTAGGCAATGAAAAGCTATCAGAATTAGCATTTTTCTCCATCTATCATTTCTATGTACAGACATGTAAACACCCATAGTTAAAGGGAAAAGAAATAAAGAGGTGGAGTAAAAAAATTCTGACAATCCTTCTGTCTTTGGGAAGAGATAAATGGATGGGGGAAAAAAAAAATCATATATTCTGGATTACTTCAGGACATCCTGTCATGAGACATCAAAGCACTCTACTGAGATAAGGTTTCTCATAACACACATACCTGCATAAAATAAAAGTCGTATGATCAGAAAAGGTTAAGGAAGAGACTTTAATGAGGATCTGCTATAGAATACTCAGATTCAATTCTTGATGCAAAAACTGCTTTTACCTATATGAATTATATATTTCACAGAGATTAGGCAGCGGAATATATAAACTGGGCTGCAAATGATTCACCCTATTTAAAAAAAAATCCAAAAAGTGACCTAACTGCACATTATACAGATAACACACTCAAGCAGAACCAACACTATCCCTGTGGAGTGCTCCCTTTATCAAAGAAAACTTCTGCTTCTTTTACAGGATACATGCTCAAACAAGAACATGTATATTTAAATCCATGGACCAATGGTAGTAAAGAGGAAATGCTATCCTTTTAATATGTGCTTATCTCAAAGCCTTCTTGAAACAGTTTCAGATAAGACATTCATCATGAAACCTGATTTGTACTCATGAAACTTCCTTCAAAAACCAAGTTAACTTCTACCCCAGAGCATTTAAGAGAGGTTTCAACCTTGCTGAAAATCTAATGAACATCCTCAAGATTCATTCTACTATATTTACATGGATAATAAAGAAGATCTACAGAAGTTCTAGAATGTAAAGAAGATCTATGTGTTTTTTTAATTAGAAGAACATTAGATGAAATTAGACTCTACAAGAACTCTCATTAGGAGCGTGTTTTCTTCCTTTTAACAGAGCTACCTCTTGATCACTTAAGACTTAGGGTCAGAATTGGGCAGCCAAAGAGCTTACCTGTATACAGACAATTAAAAGAACACAACCACAAACCAACCATCCCTCCAAAACCCCACAAATCCAACAAGACAATAGATCTCAAAGCATGTAACTCTTTGGAAGTTGGCTGCCTTTGCAACACTTTCAGTGGTGCAGCAAATATATTGGTTTTGCCAAATGTTCACTGAGCCAGTGCTCGTAAGTAAAAGCTTATACATACAATAAACACAGGGAACACACTTCCTTGAGCTGCCACGTGAGCCGTACTACAATTACGGTCCAGTTTGTATTTCTGTATAATTTAACCACTGCAATCCAAGAAATTACATTAAGGAGATACACCACACGTATCCGCCTTCCGCTCCTCCTGCTTTTTACTTTTTGTTCTTTGTAGTCAGCATTTGTACAATTTTTCTCAACTTTATCTGCTGTGGTGAAACACAGGTTTTAAATTCCAGCCACACTGATTTATCATTTTTAAATTTAAAACAACTAACAGTTTGGTATGATGAGATTTAGACACTGCATATTTTTATAATCAAATTAATAAATGCTATACCTCCAAGTTCTTTTACGTTCAAGATGGCATTCTGGAATGGCACCGCTTTTATACTAAAACCTAAGAACAGAAATAAAGAGTATTAGTAAGTTATTTGTTAAAAAGGCCATTTGAAATCAATTGCATATATTCAGAAAAGACTACTTTTTTCATCAAGAACCAGGATTTTGCATGTGAAATTCTGTTTTAATATGATGTTTAAAAGTATCAGTTATAAGGCAAGGGGAAGTAAATCAGCATGAGCAATGAAATTTGCAGTGATACTATTAAATAGCTGGCACACGTAAAATTCAGCACAAAACTTCCATCCAGGCCATCTACCATTTGGTAAGGAGTTAGTACGGAAAATACCTTCATAAAACCATCTTTTAATGAATCTGGAACTAAAGTTTAGATTTCAGACTACCAGTAATATAAAGTGATCCTTCTGCAATTTTTAGGAAACGTGGAAGACAACGTGCAATTCAAATCACTGTTTTCTTACATTTAAACTTCACAGGTTTTGGTTACACCTAGTATAGTTACACCTAGAGTATTAATCGTGTCTATAAATGTTATTAAAGAAAGATCCTTTTACAGACCTAAGTGGTATATATTAAAATGGTTACAAGCACACTAGAAGCATCTATGAGTCCTCTATCAGCCTGTTATACACTTAAAACTGAAAAACTTTTTAAAAATGTGATGTTTTCCCTTAACTGAAAATTCAGACAGCCAAGACAAAGGGACTGTGAAAGGCTCCTTGCAATCCATCAATATACTATATACTAAATTATGCATGTTTAGTGCATACATACATGTAAGTGTATATAATACTTTATATAGGAAAAACTATGTCTGCTCTTTCAGCATAAAATGTCCAGATAGACATTAAATTTATTTCCATCTAGCACAAGTAGTTTCAAAATGATTACAAACCTGTGAACTGAGTAAGGAAGTTTTGCAAAAACGTGTTTCACTCCAAGTTTATTAGCTATCATTTAACAGAAACAAGATATTTTTTCTCCCAGATCAGACCAGTAAGATATTCCAGTACTCCAACCATGGTCAGTGCTAGATGCAGTAAAGGAAAGTGCAAGAAAACGTGAAGGGAATAATTATGAAATATTTTTGTTGTTGTTGTCTTAAAAAAAATCCTGAACTCTTCCTAGAAAGGAGGAAAAACTGGAATGGACCTGAGTGGCGTTGATGAGAAAAGCAAAAATACAGGTTATAGTTTGAAAACTGAGTGTAGATGATGTCACATTGTATTCTTGGATTCTCAACAATATTTTCTGACATAGCACTGATATGGTACATATGGGTAGATTTATTATAAGCTGAATAGCCTAGATATGTATCATTTTGGTTTGGATGCTGCCTAGTTTTCTCCAGAGTCCATTTTCATGCCTCAAGTGGCTTAACTAAATAATGGTATTTTGTTGCTATTATCTAGAAACAGGTAAGAAATTTAATTTTAAAATTAATCATATTTTCATTATTTCCTTTGATAGATCTATACTGCTGTTTACATTGCTATTACTATTTCTTTCAGGATCTAAAGTGTTAAAATATAATTGGCACTAATTCCAGGTGAACTCTAAAGATAAAGCTCAGAAGAGGGGAAAAAAAGAAAAAAAAAAGCTGAATTACTCTACAATTTCCTTCTAACATTTTGAGTTAAGCATTGACAACTTCTCCACACAATGAAGTGTCAGATCTCTTTAACATTCCCAATGACACCACTGTGAAGGCAATGGGTTAATCATTCATTGCAGAAAAAAACAAGTATTTTCTTGTACCTGTTTTACTTTGTTTACTTACAGTTGTATTAAATAACCTTATGTTCTTGTAATTTAAACAAAGATACACTGAAAACCAGTTAGGGTTGCTAAGAGACAATCATAAAATTCAAGCCATGAACCACAGCTACAGTATAAAGCCATGTAACTATAAACACAAGTTACTTGCGCAACACTCACTATCTGTTTCCTCAGCAAATCAACCTTAGTAAATCGCTGCAGCCACAGAACCAGATTTCTTCCATCCCTATGACCTAATCTGTCCTCTTTCTGAACTTTGCAGCCAAGTATTCCTTTTTCTCACTCCATGTGTTTGTTTCCGTTTTTTCTGGTGCTGTTTTTTGGTTTTTTGGTTTTTGTAATCAAAATACTCTTCAGTATTAGGCATTCTGGTTCATCTATATCAGCGTGCATATTCAAATTTTTTGCACTTAAGATACCTTTTATCTGTGGTTGTTGTGTCTGTTTTTATCTATCTTCTCAATGCCACTGAAACGTTTTGTAAATTGATTCTCTGCTCTCAGTCTGCCCTTACTACACAAACAAGTCTCTCTGCTGATCTAAAAAGAAAGGATTATCACCAGAAATAAACATTTCCATTACGTTTATTTTGGTTGCTAGCATATACCACAAGGCAGTACTGACCAAGTATGAGAAGAAATAAATCCCAACTTAAGTTTCAGAGTATCACTGTCCCATTCTATTCTATAGTGCACTCCTCTTTTCTGTCCATATAACAAGACTGCTTAAAAACCAAAAGTAAAAAGAGAAGAAAGAAACTTTTTAATGTGTGTCTACACTACACTGCTACTGTATGTTTCCAATGGTTCTACTTCATACACCACAATGTATGTTTTGACTTTCAACACATTCCAAATTCTATTTTTTCATGGATATTCCCCAATGTATGACCAAACACTGAAAGAGTAGTGGTAGCTTCCAAGCAATCCATTAGGTACTTTCAAAAGCAAGATAACTAAGCTGAAATTCTCTACCACCTTTGCTGTATGTTTCAGAAGTTACCTTTGGGCAATGTTACAGCACACCATGGAATAAAGGCAGCATCCTACCTGTGGTAGACACTATATTCTCCGGGCTTTCACTGCAAAGCTGTGACAGAAGACTTGTCTTGCCAGAACCAGTGAGGCCTATGCAAACCAAGTCATATTCAGGTCGTGGTGGTGGCGGTCCCTTGCAGCAAAGTGCTCTAAAACACTGCCAGGGTAGGGAAAAACAAACAAAACGGAAAGAAAAAGTTACTTTTTTTGCAAATGTTTATTCAACAAAGTTATAAAAATCAAGTTTATAAATTTAAAGGTGTTTGAGAGAAGCAAATTATTATTCCAACTTACTATTTTGACAAAATCAACAATTAATAGACTGAGACTACCTCAACTAAAATCTAGAACAGCTTTATGAGAAAACATAAATATACCTGTTAACTTTTCACCTAAACCTCATAGAGCTGGATTGAGGAAAGTGACATCCATTTCCTGAATAGCATGAACAGTGCGCATACAGCGAAGTAGGCACATGCCCTACTCAACTCTGTGGTTGGGTATGCATGAGTTTGCTTGCTGTGCTGATTTCATGCAATACCTGTTGTGAACATCAGAGCAGCTCCTGAGCAGCTGCTGGCCAGGCTCTACTTGTCGTCACAGGAAAGAATCAGAGAACTTTGCTCCATTGATGTCCTTCCTGGGCTTGCTTTGTCATGTGTTTTACCTTACAGCATCAGCTGTTAAAGAGTACAGCTTGTAAAGAAATAAATTTTGCTGGACATAGCTCTAGTCATAAATATGCAGATCCCTCACTTTCCCTGGAGAAATACAAATTAATCACAATATAAAGAATAAAATCTCTCGCACAAAGCCTACTTTGGAGTTCTGCTCACGTCTCTTAAACAGTATTGCCAAAGCAGGCCAAGCTCACCCAAAAGGTCCTTTAAGCCCTTAGTAACATTCATCAGACCTTTCTTTATATGTAATATGGAAAATTTTTATGTAAAAATCTAAAAACATACCATTCTGGGAAAGCTAGGAAGTTTATATTTAAGGTATGGGGTATAATTACCCACTAATGTCCAAGATAGACTTCCGCCATCCCAATATATATAAATACTTTCTTCCCCAATATCTGCCACCTTAATTATCAGAGGAATACAGCTGCTATAACAAGGAAGGGAAAACATGTTTGTACAATCACTCCTCTCTCACACATTCTGTCCTTACACAGTCCCAGCTCTTTTCTTCCATCTTAACCACAAACCAATCACCTCATTGGGTAAAGAAATCCAGTCTTTACAACCTTAACCTAGTTCGTCTATGCGACTACCCAGGATCTCTCATTGAGGACTACTGGAGGAGCAGAGAAACTGTACAGACATCAGTAAGGCACTGTTGCAAATAGTGGGGTCTGGCTCTGTGAGCAAGTCATCCAAACAGAATGTGATTATAAAAAGACAACTCACTGAATGCAAAACTTTTATTGGATTCTTTCCATATAGATGGTAAATTATTATACATGCTGCCAAAACAGTCTTCATTGGTTTAAAGAAGCAAAATACAAGTTCAGGGAAAGTTATGAACACCTTTTAAAAATGTGAAAGGAAAGATTTTAGGAGTAAAAACTTTTACAGTAGTAGTAAAGGTGAACAAAGGCAACAGTTTTAAAAATAAAAGCTTTGTCTCTATTAAAATTTGACTCAAAAATTATTTTTTTCAAGAAGGGTTGCCCTTATATGCATGTCCGTAGCTAAACGGAGTAACCATGCCTTCTAGCTTTATTCACTGACGTCAGTTTATACTTATCTCACAGATTCTACAAAGCCACAGCAAATATTCTACTCTGGTACTTCAGTGAGAAAGGCCAATTGAGTTCATTGCACAACATAAGCTCCTTCAAACAGAGTTTCCACTTAATGGATATCAGGCTGAAGGCCACATAAAATTCTTTGAAGCTTTCCAGAGCTCCTGAGGCTGTGTGTCAGGCCCTTTGCAGCCAGTCTTTAAAAAGGATTCAGTTTGTCCCCTTCAGCACGGCATCTTTGTGACAACTTCTTGATGTCATATTGAAAAACATAAAGGAATAGATGAGCTGATGAAAGTCTGTGCTTCCCTCTGTCCACTGTGCCAGTTCTTACGCAACCAGACACGACTCTTGTGACCCTGACAACGTTTAATAATTTGCAGTTCTGTTAAAGAGAAGTATTGCTCTTTGTGGAAGAGAGCACATATGGAGGCTCATGTGGGTGACAGAGGAGCTCCGCAGGCTGGTTTTGTGAAGTTCAGTATCTCTTTAGCACAGATTCCTTAAGTCTAACTTAATCTTTACGTGCTTTATGTTGATTAAACATATCAAAAATCCAGGTCAAATTGCATGCCCAAACCAGCATACGTAGACCTGCCATGCACTCATCCTTTACCAGTAAGCACAGTTAGGTATGAAAGTTCCTGAGATACAGCAGTCACAGAACCCCAGAAGACAGGAAAATGGCTCCCTCCAGACCATTCTCATATTTTATTTGATATGATTCCCCTATCTTTGTTATGTTCATGACTTTGTCCTTCTGCAAGGCTAATTTCCTTCAGTAGGTATTTTTGTTTGGTTGGAATGAAAACAGACTTCAAATATTGTAGCTTCAAAAAGCTGCTGAAATTTAAGCTGCTGTGAACTCCACTTACCACTGGCTGACACGAGAAATTCTACAGCACATTTTAGGGGATACTTGTAATAACTTACTTAAATTTATAAACTTGTTTCACAATCCTCCTTACTCAAGCTCAATGAACATCTCTTCCATTGGAAATATCACTATACAAACAGTCCGATCACTGCCTTCCCACTCTCTCAGCAGCTTGAAGTTACTTGGCCCCTAACAAAGTCAGGGCTCTTTAAGCATCCATTATAGAGACTAAACCTCTATTGTCACAACTTTGGCAGCTGCATCTGGTAGCTGCACAAGATCTGTGGAGAGTAGAAAATTCAGAGGTCATTGACCATGCAAATAACATTACATCCTATATTCTGCTTTTGATTATGGACAGGAAATGCATCCTGAAATATTTTATAAAGCATGGACTAGAGCTACACCATTATTTAAGATGTCGTCACATATTACAGTGCAGTCTGAAATGCACAGAACTGCAAGAAATATGTGTTAGTAACTAAAGAAGCCATTCCTGAAATCCAAAACACAAATGTATCAAAAACATTGACAGAGTTGTTCAATTCACAACTAGCGCTCAGTCCTTTCCAAAACTGGTGTACTCTCCACTCCATTTGGATAACCCAAAGGGCATAAGAGAAATTTGAATTAACAGTCTGCCTGGTCTTCAAACACTTGTCAGATAAGGACCTGGAAGTCTCTTTCATTGATTCCCAAACCTGATTTCCTCAATGAATGACTGTCCAAGAAAAGGCTGCCTTTTAGGTGTCATAAAACAAACCGCACCCGAATGAGGCCACTCGGAGGGAGTGTTGGAGAGCACAGAAAGAAAACATTTGACTACCACAAATACACAGTCAAGCAGAGCTAGCTGGCATAGTCACTGAAATGTTGTTTGGGATATGGTCATGCATTTCAGCCCCACTACTAGCAACAAAAAAGGAACACCATTTTTTGGAGCCCTTTCATCCCATCAGGGTAAGACCTTACTTACTTTAAAGGGAGAGACATGTCAAACAAAGTTTTTATGATTTTTGAGAACATCACACTCAAAACTCTTTATAGCCATTGGATGGGGAGAAGAAGCAGGCAAAGAGAGGCAGGCAGGGAGAGTCGGGAGTTAATTTTTTTTTTTTTTTAATGAATGAGCAGATTTTAAAGTACTGAAAATAAAACAATACAGTATCTTGAAAAAAAATGTATGCATCTAGCCAGTTTTGGAAAAAAGGATGTGTTGATCGAGGAAACCAGGAGTAATTAGGCACTGCAGTCTGCAGAAAACTGTGCAATACTCAGCACCACTGTTACTTTCATTTTACTTGTATGTGTGCATGCATGCTGCATTTGCACGTATAATCATATACAAGAGCTAAAGGAAAAAGTTACCCAGTCCTACTCCTGCTTAGCAATTTCTATCCCAACCAGATTATTCCAGTTTTAGGTGGATCAGTATTTGAGCTGACAATCCTAGACAGTGTCCCTTTAAAGCCCTATGGAGATTTCTTCCGGGAAGAGCATTAAATATTGCATCTATAGCAGGGGTGGCCAAACACTTCTGATACATGTGCCACTCAGAGATCACAGATTGAAGCTCTGGGCAGCAAACGTCCCTGAATTACTCCTCTCTCCAACACATTACACTGCCTCCGGCCTTTGAGTTTGTCTTTGCCTACTCATTGTACTTCTTGTTTCACTCCCCTTTTGGGGGTGAAATACTCCATTATTTCTGCTTTGTCCTGGACCCATCTCCTGTCTGTTTCTTTTGTTGCCACTATTTAATAGGGACAAACAGAAGCGAGGGATTTCATGCTTAGTTGATTAAACACACACACTCTCATGCAAAAATACCTTAAGTTAGTGCAACATTAATGCTAACAAACCAAGCATTCAGAGCTCTTGAAATCCAGAATTAAGGCTGAAAGCTCAACCATAACTCTGCTCCCCTCTCCCTCTTGCTTATACTTATGGATATGGTCTACCTTTACATTTTATTTTTCAGTTAAGGTATCTTTGAACAAACAGACTTCCAGTACCCAGCACACACTTATATCCAGAGGACTGGTTAATCATAGAATCATAGAATAGTTTGAGTTGGAAGGGACCTCTAAAGGTCATCTAGTCCAACCCCCCTGCTGTGGGCAG
>NW_008794581.1:6626848-6647611 GCF_000699145.1 Aptenodytes forsteri | reverse complement strand
TTGGGATGCATCACTCCTGAGCTTGGAGGAGGTGATCCTTGAGTATTACCCAGCTTTCTTGGGCCCCTCTTCCCTCCAGGGCTTTGTCCCATGGCACTCTGCCAAGCAGATCACTTAAGAGGCCAAAGTCTGCTCTCCTGAAGTCCAGGGGAGTGAGCTTGCTGTGCGCCTTCCTCCGTGCCCTAAGGATCTTCTTGAACTCCACCATTTCATGGTCACTGCAGCCCAGGCTGCCCTTGAGCTTCACATTCCCCACCAGCCCCTCCTTGTTAGTGAGAACAACGTCCAGCATAGCACCTCTCCTTGTTGGCTCCTCTACCACTTGGAGAAGGAAGTTATCATCGACGGAAAAGGAAGTTATTAATCACCTGGAACTGTTGATGAAAACTCAAGGATATTATTAAAAAAAGTCAAATTTACACACATAAATTACACACATTTACACAGGCTCCATAGCTCTGATGTTGTATGAGATCACACAAGTGCAAAGAGATTTCAAACCTTGAAAAGATAACGTGAAAGGTGGCAGGGGGGAAACCAAGGTAGACAGTTATAATACTAAGGCTAGGAAACAACTGGGGACAGCAACAGAATAATTGAATGCAGATAATAAAATACTCAAGGCACCTGAATAAAATTACACACAGCTAGGAGAGAGGGGGAGAAAGGGATATATAAATTAACTAAATTTGAACTGTTGAGCTAAAGATGCAGACTCTTCAGTTTCAATACTGCTGCACAGGTGGTTTTACCACTACAAAAAAAGGGAGGAAGAGGAAAAAGCTACCAATTTTAAGACACACAACCAGTGACAGTGCTTTCATTTTTTCAAAACATCAGATTGATAAGGTTCATCTTCATCTACATGACAACAGTAATGAGGACAAAACCTAACAGATTGCTGTTCATCTTGTGGCTACCAACAGAGATGAATGAATACTCCCATAGCCACTGCCATCCTGAAGTGATGTTCAGCACAGATGAAAATACTAAAATCATGACCAGTCACCTTCTTTGAAAGCCCACAACCTCATTAAACAGTGACCGCTATATTCAAGCTCCTCCATCCCAATACAGACTAATGATCCAAACTCCAATAGCGGGGGGCCCCAGCTCAAGGCCTGCTAACTGCAGGCCTGCACCACTCCCCCCACAGGACAAAGTAATCCTCTTGTCTAACTTGGCTAATCTTCATGACTGCATGGTCAGCCCACTGGTTAAACCCAAAAGCACTCTTCCCCTACATGTGCCTACATGTCTTCAATTTTATATCAGCCTGTGCTGCAGGAAGACAGACAAGTATATGGCATTAAAGACAGGAGAATATAAAACGGGACAGAAGAAAACAGATTCTCAACGAAGCGAGGCAGTTTTACAGAGTGGAGTCCTGGTGATGTCCTACCTTATAGAAATGTTACAGGACACTAAAATAGCAACATACTGTTTGGAGCAGGAATCTCAAATTCTCCCTTCAGATCACTAAGAAAAGAAATACATCTGGATTCATTGGTTGAAATTATTCACCAACCCCTGTCAAAAACTTCTCGGTATTTCAGAGGACCCATGCTTCTGGAGTCTCAAAAGGAGCAATTGCACCTCAAATGATTTTCAACATCCCTATGTAGTCACCAGCTGAACAAGACATAAGACACAGGCTCAAGTACCAAAGCCAGACAAATGACACAGCCCTATTCATTCGTCAACATATTTGACAACTCCGCTACCAGAGGAGAAGGCTTGGAGGAAATAAGGTCAAGAAAGAATTGTCTGACTTCTGACAAGCCAGATATGACACTGCTGTTCAGAGCACATCACTTCACAAGACTTCACGGTCATGATGCATTCTTCCTTTGAGTGACAATAATACAATTGCAGTGGATTGAATCCTGTCCAAAATCCAGAACAACTTTTGGATTTCTCAAGAAAATAAGGTCTTCACTATATCAAGGATAAAATAAAAGTTTCAACTCAGTTTTTGATGGTCAAGCTGCTGGCTGCCACATTGCACAAGGATGAAAGACAGTATCTTTCTTTGTATAGCAATTGGGCAGAAGGCAGGAGGTAATTTTTTTTATCTGGTATCAGAGGCTCGACTGCTCTGGGGTGAAGGCTTCACCCAGAAGTTCAGGGCTTTAGAAACCACAAAAATTCAATAAATGCAGTCAAAACCATAACTTCCCTGGAAAAAGCTGTAAGGCAACAGAAGTCCTTTCCCTACTATCAGCTAAAACAAATCACAAAACCTCATGTCCAAAATGGAAAAAGAGCCTCTCTGACCTTAATCTCTTGCACACTCCCTACAAATGAAAGAAGTGCAAAAACAAATTATGACTCTCTACTCCGTTCACACTGTGCTTGAAGAAAGCATGAAGAAAAACAGTATCAAGTTCTGGACGTATTCAGATACTCAGTGCAGTAGTATGATTTAAAAGCCTACATAAAATAAAATAGACATGGCTACGATAAACCAATGCTGAGTCAGCAAAACAGTTAAACATATGCACAGGTGCTACTCTGAACAGAAGACAATCACTCACTTCACTGCAGTGTCAAATCAAGCTCCAAGGGGCTTGTTGGACACTTCCAGGTTTCACCAAGTGTAGAATTACTGCTCAAGTTGTTTCCTCTCTGACAGTTTGCTTTCCATTTGTTTTGCTGCACAAGAGTAACTCATCTCTTTCAACCCATCAGTCCATTCACATTTAACAGCAAGAGGCAAAGGCAACAAAAAAGATGAACAAAGGCCTTTGCAAACAGTTTGTTTCACAACCTAAGGAAACACAACCATACTAAAAAAGCCCGAAGAATCATTGAAAATACCATCAAAAAAGGCTGTAGCAGCACCCCCAAAATGTGCAAAAGTTAAGGATGTGGCACCTCCTGTCACTTCTAATTTCTCATAAGGATGAAAGATATATATAGATTTTATTTATTTTTTAATACTCCCCCCCCCCAAAAAAAAAAAAAAAAAAGCTTAGAGCTTTCAGGCTTGCTAAAAAGTCATCCCTTTACAGTTTCTGAGCCAAATCATAAAAAGCTTTTCTATGATTCATGTGTGTTACAAGGTGGGTTACAGAACACTTTTCTTTTGTTCAGCATAGCATAAATAATTACTTGTGTTCTGTAAGCTCACATGGGATCACAAAACCAGAAAGAAGCATATAGACCACTTGGCGTTCTTTGATTTTTCTAAGTAAAGCTGACTACATGTCACCTAAATGCAACAGCACACTTTGTTCTTTCTTCTCCCCAAAAACTATTTGGTACACAAGACCCTGGACATCCATATTTGATATATGTGGCACGCATAGTATTGATTCTGCAATAATATAAAAAAGATTTATGGAAACAGTACAGTAATGTATCCAAATCCCATGCCCAAATGGGTCAAAGAACCTTAAAGAAACAAAATTAGAGAAATACTTCAGGTGCAAACAGAAATCCAGATGTACACTAGGTGAAGAGGAAGGTAAATTAAGACTTGCATTGTATTCCATACATTAAAAAAAAAAAAAAAAAGAAAAAGAAAAAGAAAAGCTACTGCTGCTGTCCTACTCTGAAATTGATAGGCAAATTCAAAGTACACTAGGAGGGTAAAACCCATCACCAAGTGTGAAGTGAGATTTCTGCAAGTTACAATAGGATTTATGTAGCAAAAAGGGTCTCAAAAATGTCAGTTAAGTTAAAATAAACACAAACAAATTCGTTTGAAACATAGTTGGAAAAAGCACAAGGAATGGCCAGGTACAACAAATGAGAAGTGTGCCCTCATGCACTGATAGCCAGAAGATCTCAAGGGGGATTCAGGTGATACCAGTTAATACATCCCTGAGAAAAGTAACAAGATCTGAATTCTTCCACCCACTGTACCACTAACATTACAGAAACAAACTGCAGAGAATTTTTCCCACCCAGCTTCAGCCCACGCTTTCAGAGTTGTTGGGCATCATAATCGTAACTAAAAGAAAACCACGCCTGGGCTGTGTGTGTGTCTCTGAGTATCAAAAAGCAAAGGAACCTAGAGAAACTCCAAGTGTGTTTTGAGGGAAAAAGAAGAAATATCTAATGTTCACTTAAGGCAATGTTTCCTCTGAGATTAAGCCCCAGGATATGTCTTGTTCTTTCTTACAAAAGATTTCAAAGCTAACTTTTACCATCAAATCTGAGACAAAAGAGGAGAAATCTCTAAGGACAGCAGACCAGACTATTTCTGTAAAGTCCAGTCTTACTGAACATGTTCATAGCTGAGGTAGAATAGTAAGTACAAAGAGATTGCGGGTATCAGCCAAAGTAAGAAAATCTATACAAAACAACAAAACAGGAGAGAAGGACCCATTGACAAAGGAAAAACCTAAAAGAGTTTTAGAATTATTTTGTGAAATACCATAGAGCAAAATTAAACAAAATTATGACAGTGTGATGGTACATTAAAAAGGAAAGTACAGTTTCCACTGTCACTTTTAAACCTACCTGCTCAGGGGTCCCAGCTAATAATACAAGAAGCACACCATAGCAAATTTAGGCATTATCCAACCAAGAAGTTAGCAAACCAATTAATGTTTGGTTGCTCTAAAATTATCAGAAGGCAAGGGAAAGAAGATACCAGTAGAGACTGATGCAAAGTAAGTTACTAAAATAGGAACAGTCCATGCAGTTAATATTTAAATATAAGGGTGAAAAGCATTACTAGTGTACACGCAGTCTAACAAGAAGTAGTGGGAGGATTTAGATAAAAGGAGGAGGTGGACAGAAGAACAAGGATAGCTGGATTTTGCAGACAGTACAAGTCTTCTGGCCAAAGAATTCTTCTGCTTGGAACACTGAAGACTACACTGCCTTCCAACACTAGAAAATGGAGTAAGAATTACTCCACACTGCTGGTGCAGACGCAAATGCGAGATCTAACGAGTGTGCTCAATTACCAGTTCATGGCATTATCGATCTCCAGCACTGAATTTGAAGCAGCATATAGTTGCAGGCTATGGGCATCTCCTACTCATTAGGCTCCCTATGAATGATTTCACTCTCAGGTGCCCTTTCCATTTTACTTTCCCAGTATGCTATATTTACAAAAATAAGAACCTCGAAGAGGATACCTATTTTGACCAAAAGATCTAGAGAATATGAAATATGTAGTAAGATACACAGGAACCTCTCTTCCCCCCTTATAAAGCGTAAGATTTTTACTTGGCTAGCACAGCACATTACTACTGTGGGAGGAAACAGAAGACCGACCCACACAAAAACATTAATCCAAAATATACAATTAGAGGAAGGCATAAGAATCTCAAGTACCATTAAAAATTCTTCAAATTTTAATCAGTGAGAGCCTCTTTGAATGTAAAACAGTTTTTTGCCTCAAACTCTTAAATAAGTTAGGTTTGAGAAACTTCAGCCATCTCATGCTCCAACACAGGCATTTTGCACATTTCTCCTCTCTCCAGTTGCAAGTTTTGCTTTTTTTTTTGTGACTATATATCTACATCTACCACCAAGTTTCTCAGCTGTCACCAATCTGTTTGCTGATGAAGACCCTATTGGCTATTTTGTTCATCTAGCACTGTAAGATCAGAACTGTCGAATTTGTCACTGCTGAGCACACATGGATCAAGGACTACACAGCCTTTAAACTGTCTCGAAGAGAAACCCAACAGGTGCTCTGCTTCTAGTGCTTGAATGTTTGGGGAACACAACTCAATTTGCAGTGGGGATTCTCAGCTGATAGGGAAGGGAATGGATCATACCGAGCAATGGGTCAACTACAGATATAAGCTGTTTTCATGTGCTTGCACTGTTAAAAAAAAAGTAAGCCAACAAAAACAAACAAAATAAAACAATAAACCCCACACAACCACCACACTAATCTGTTCAAACAAGAATATTTTTAATAAATATTGACCAATACCTATTTATCTACTTGAGTTAGGCGGGATAAAAAAAGAGAAAAGGTAAAGAATATTTTGTAGATAAATTCTGGACACGCTTAGAGGTTAAGCTGCCTTTGAAAAGCCACAGCTGAATTTTAACTTTTTTTGGGGAAAATGGGAGCTGGCAAGAACCAGCTTTATTTTTTGTGAAAACACAGATTATTGTGGCCTTGCTCACAAAACAGCCTGCCAGACAGCTATGCCTACCCACAGGTATGTCAGCATGCCCTCTCTGTGGTGCAGACAGTCCAAACCAGCAAGTTTCTCCTGGTGAAACTACAACCACTTTTTATCAGTTAAGGGGCATGAAATACTTCAAACCACAGGAAGGTATCACTATGCCAGAAATTTTTTTTTGTGGGAAAGATCTGCTTTTAGTCTCAGAGCTACTGAAAACCTTTTGAGGAGATTCAAATTTTTCTCCTTTGGGTAGGTGCAGCATCCAGGCAGCTCTAGCAAATGCATGCTTTTAAAGGGAGTAAAAGTCCTCAGCCTGAAACCTTCCTGTGCCATCCCCTTCCCAGTGCTACTGCTTTCACTGACAGTGTGCTGGGTGTCTGGTTTTTTCGGATAATTATTACATAATAGTTCCATAAAAATTCTCTTAAGTTAAAAAAGCAGCAGGTTGTTACTTAAGAATATACCTTATGTTGATGAAATAGGATCATAAATCCAAGCAGAAATAAACTCAACATGCTATTCAAATAACTGAGCACAGCTCTCGGGTGCTCAGTCCCTCACCTGCTTTAATGCACAGCTGTGAGAGATTTAATACTTGTTCTAAGGAAGCTGCAGACACCTCAGTAAGAACTGACTCACTGCTTTTTACTGGAACAAAAATTTTACCACTTATTCTAGATCAGCATAAATCTTGCCAAGCTGGGAAACTCCCCCTTTTGCTGGCTAGAGAGAAAACTTCACTGAGGACCAGGGAGAATTGCCGTAATGATGAGAGTCTATCAGAGAAACATAAGCAATCTCGAGCTGGTGGCATAATTCAGAGTGAGACAATGAATAAAAACAGGCTTAAGAAATGGAAGATAGCTGTCTTTTAGAGACAGACATATGATTCCTTGTAAAAGCAGAACACTGGCTTTAACTCAACCTTTTTGTTTAAAGTATTTTTAATTTTTTACATTCACTTCCCTAAGGACAGATTATTGAAGAATCGTAATAAAGAATCGGAAGCTAGCATTTTGTAATATAAAGGTATGATAAGGAAACCACTTTTACAGTGAAACTTCAGTAACTGCCAATTACTTACATATCATTAGATCAGTACTTTTGAAGCACAAGGAATGTACAGAGTGTGAGAAGAGATGCACACAGTTCTTCTCATGACACAGAGATTTTTCACTGAAGAGGAAGCATTCACAGCTCACAAGTATTTCTCCAAAGCAATTTATGACAATGAAAAGCTACAATAAGGCACAGGATATATCATACCATTTCATACAAGGATTAAGGAGAGCAGCACAGTTTGATTATACTATTGGGTAATAAAATTCCGAAATGTAGGATTTAAGAAGAAATTAACTGCACTAAAATGTGTCAAATAAAGATCACAGTAACTGAAAAAGCACCAAAAGTATTTTACTTTTCTAAGTAATAATAATATAGTCCTATTCATTTGAAGAAATGTATAAATGATTATATTTCCTCATCCTTGCAAGAAATTCTTAAGCTCATGTTATCAAGTTTATTGCTACAAAAGCATACAATCACAAATTATGCCTTAAAGAGATCAATGCTTAATTGGAAAGAAATGGCAATCTATAAAAGCACAGCAAGAGAGACATTTGAAGAAAAAAAGTATTTCAGAACAAACGTCTTATCATAAAATTCATGAAATTAAGAAACATTAAACCTTGGTTTCCTAGTGGGCTGCACAAGATCCTTAATTCATACCTAGGTGGAATCATCATGCACGTCAATGAACCTTCACTTGGTAGGTTTGCAGAGTAGAGACAAGAACAAGGTGCTGATGTGCTACTATCAACCAAAACACTACCTCTGCAGAGCAGCAGGAAGCAAAAACTCTGCCTCAAACCCCACAGCCCAACAGAGTAAGAGTTGGTAATGGTGCATCAGCTCTACATACAGAAAGATTAGAATTTGAAGCAGTTACTGCAAAAGAATGTTTTCTACTCATTTTCATACAAGCAGTTTATAAAGCCTGTATAAATGAGAAAAACATGCTGTTTGCAGTTCTCTGGCAAGAGGCAAAATTTCTGGTGCCCCATGTAAAGTATGAGCCCCTCTGTCTCCTGCAACAGAGGAGCTGAAGCACCTGCAAATTGTGTCAAGTCACTATCCTCAACTAATGAATGCCAAGGAAATCAAACTAAAAAATGTGCAGCAACATATAAAGAAGCATAAGCCTGACCATTCCTCAAGCCTCATCCAGTTAGGCAGAATGCTGAAGCAGAAATTCTCCTGCCACTATTAACTACACTGCTCAAATCTGAAAATTTGTTAACAGCTACTGTTTTCCTATTGAATTTTCCAAGTTCCTTACCACAGGAAACTAAAAACCCTCAGATCTTTTAAGCAATTAAGTGCACTCTCTAAACCCAGAGCTATTTTGAATGAAGAGAACAGAATATCCAGGCAGACAGTTCAAGATGAAGCAAAATATACAAAATTCTAGTGAACAGATGCTGTCTCAAGTTCACAAATCTAAATGCATTTTCCTAAAAAACAGTGAAAGGCCTTTCATTATTAGGAGGCAAACTGTGATTTCCAAAACTAATGTGCCATTGCCTAAATTTTTAAACTGACAAACTAGCAGTGAGTTGGGTTATTTTTTAACTTTATTCTTAGAAACAAGCCAGCAAATTTTATTAAACCTGTTTTTAAATGTAGCTAACCTCACAAAGTTGAGGATAATGTCAGCCTGAACAGTAAAATTCAGCCAAAGAGCTGAAAAAAAGACCTAAGAATACTAGCAGGAAGTGGAAAACCTATGTTGTTATTAATGTATTACTTCTAGTGAAATACCACTGAAGTCCAATGTGATCCAAACCACAGTGCAATGTGTGTAAAGCAGCAAAGACTGTAAGTTCCATACACTAAAGAGAAGTAATAATTATACGGCTTTTTTTTATTATTTTGTTCAGACTTGGAATTTGGTTTTGGGATTGGTTCAACCTATATGTAGTTCAAAAAAAAAGAATCCTTCAGCATAGAAACATGGTCTAAAAAAATGACTAGATGCAAATTTCAGTGCTAGTTTTCTTCTTAAAGGCAACAAAAAATATGAGAACACGATTACGATGTCCATCTAGTACAAGGCAACTAGAGTAATTTAAAGTAGTTTATTGTAAGAGGACACAACTGATCTCAGAAGTCTCATATTTGACTCTTGTCCAGAAACAGGAATCAAAATGAACTATTAAGCTGTAGTATAAACGTTTGAAGATTTTTCAGCTGGGGACATTATGCAGCCTTAAATGGTAAAAGCAGTTAAGTCCTATCCCAATAAAAGTCCTAGGAAAAATAATCTTCTACAAATAAGATGAAGATAAAGTTCCAACAGACCATAAATTGATTTGGAAATGTTCATATTAGAAAAATCAAATTGACAGCAATAAGGACAGTGTTGAATAGTATGAAACCAGGTAAATATTTTTGCACTAAGTGTACATATGAAGTCCATTGTAAAAACATTAAAAACTGCTTGGACTTCCAGGCACACTGAAGTATTTTAATGACAAATGTGTCATGATGATTCTTCCTGCTGTCTACTGCTTTTCTCTTCTGCTAAGCCTTACATTCCAGCCTAATAGCAACATATTTTCTACTCCAATCAACCATACTATTCAGTGGTATTTCCTAGAAAAATTTTTCTTGTGTGTCAGATAAACACAGAAGAAAATCCTTCAGGGACAGCTTGATATACCACAGATTCCAGTTGAAATAATACTGAAGCAAGAAATTAAGAATTTCCTTAGTGAACCTACCAGCATAGAAAATGGGGTAGAAGTATAGACTTTAGCAAAATTTAACTGTATCAAGCATGTGACTTGGACTTCATTCCATAATTTTAAAGCTATGTGGATTCAGAAGGATCAGAAAAGCCACGCTGTGTGAAAGACCGACTGCAGTAAAAATAAACTGAAAAGGTCTACACAAGCAGCATTACGGTATTGCACTATTACACAATCCTGCTATTTCATTTGCAAAAGAAAAGCAGCTCACATGTGGAATTTCAGAAGAGCGAAGTCCTTTTCATAATTTTTTGGTTAAAAATAATTTGGTGGTACCTGACTAGACAAAAACAGTGACCAAAAAAAGTTACCTTGCAGGTGCCACACAGAATCTCATTAAGGGTAAACAAAAACATATTCTTTCCTTGAGGAATTGCTGAACTTCTATCAACAATTAAACACTCCATTAAACCAAACTGCACATAACAAAGAACTGTGTGAGTTTGCAGTGCAACTCATATATCAATGTTCTCATATAATTCTGTGCTGCCCACATTTTCAGGAATTAGACCTGCAAGTTTCCCCGTTTTTACACATGTTCAAAGAATTTAACATTATTAGACTGTCATAAATGACTTAAGATTTTTGGCAGGCCATCTGCTGTAATAGCTTTGAATTTCCCTTAAGTGCTTATTGTAGATGACTTATTTTAACAAGAATTAACACTACCTTGTGGCTCAAACAAAATCTAAACTCTTAACTCCTTTGCATCACTAACATGGGAAGTGAAGGACAATGTTACATAGGTGGTATTTGCTTAAGGTAAATTAAGATGCATGACGTTGTTACATATATTGGACATGCTTTTGATTTTAACTTGAAACTATTAATCCTTCTAAAGCAGAGTAAGACCGTCTCCATACGCTTGTTCTGTGTACTTTGTATCTCTGGTCAGCAGAGTAAGAATTCCAGAAAATTTTAAAAGAAATACTTTGCCAGTCACAGTAGGGTTAAAAAACAAGCAAGATTGCTAACGCTTACCATTCCACAAATTCCAACTATATTTGAAAAGTCATACCAGTCTTATTCTGCATTCCAAATTTCTGCAATATTCATTAGTTTCAGTGTAAGAACCATCATGAGTGGAAGACTGATTGGCTTGTAATGTTTCCTGTGTTGGTTGCACTCTAGATCTGCTTTGTTACTGTAGTATATAGAAGAATTTAATCAATCCTCTGAGGAAGAACCTCAGTAACTAGACCTATTTCAGTGGCTTATTAGCTACTTATTAAAAACAGACTTCATCACTGATATCTTAGGACAGTGAAAACAAAAACCAGATTGCATGGATTTGTTTTTAAAGAATTTGATGTAATCATTTTTTGCCATTATAAATTGATACTGAAAACAAATATTGGCAAAGAAAGCATATGCCCTATACTTTCTTGATTCCTCCATTGCCCATGCATAGGAAAAAATACTGCTCTAACACTGCAGAATCCTCCCCTTCCAATACAGACAAGAGATGAGAAGATTTCAAAAATGAATGAACAAAATCTTTTATTTTCTGTTCTGTCACAGGGAACAATCTCAGTTTACACTTTTCAAACCATGTTTTCCCCTCAAAAAATACTGACATAATGATCCTGCAGTTTTCAACCACTTTACACTATTTATCACATGGCAGAAATGTCAGCCATACACTTTAGCATTTCATACTCATTGGCTTGGGTATTCTCCATGTTGTGAGTGAATGGGCGCGCAACTTTGCCCATTCTCAACACATGGAACTTGGGACTTGCGGCAGGGTAGAAAGTTTCACGCAGAAACCTGAGCATCTAGAAGTTTTAGAGACATTCAACATCATGATGGTGAAGTCTCCTGTAGTATTTCAGTGGCTTTTCACACATCATCTAGCAATTATACTTTTCTCTTTACCAGCTGTGCCAATATTCAAATAATTTCTTATTACAGAATTTTTTAGTTCATAAGTCTGTAGGAAGATATTTTAGAACACTGCAGCAAGTTCCAGTTGTTTTTTCTGTACTTTTATATAGCCTAATAACACAGAAAATAGTGCTTAATTCATTTCAGTCAATGCTTCCATCCAAACACCCAAAGTGTTTCAATACTGAAAAGCCGCTATTCCCCTGTTGTGCTTATCCTACAGTCACAACATGCCATGTTAAGCTGTACTGCATGGTAAGGGCCAAGTTTTCATTTTCAGCATCAACAAACGCTACACGTACATGGGGCCCATCAAAACCAATGTATGAAGAAGAAAGGAACCTTACCTATGGTGTAGCCTCATTTCATCAGGGGGGTTTGCTTGTTTGTTGTTTGGGGGGGGTATATCTATTTTTTTTCTTTTGCAATTGCCAATTTTAGACACTGGTAGGCTATGGCTTCCAAATCAGACTACGGAAAGGACTACCACACCCTGAAAAGCGGAGGAGGGATTTGGTTTGTTTTTTCAATTGGGAACTATTTGTAGTACTCCTGGATGCTTACATAGTAACAGTAGCTAAAAACTCTTGCCATCTTTGGCTGTCCAGAAGACTGCACCCCTTCTCCAGGAATGTGGATTCAAGCATAGTTATCCATGTATTCATCACCCCTAGGCTGAGTATCACCAAGCACTACACCCCAGGGATGAGGCGGCGTTTCAACTGAATCAACAGGCAGCCTGCCCTGCGAAGCAGCGTGTGGAGATTGCTCACCCGCGCTGCTGATCTGTACCAGATTCTTTCCAAGATCTGGTGCTTGATTTCATGCTAATGAGTGGGAGTGGATCCATTTCCCCATGAATTTCTGTGATGATGGCAGTTGAGAGATCATCGGTATGGGCCAAATCAGGGGAGGGAGGCTCATTTTTCCACGGCAGCTGACTTCAGCAGCGAAATACCTGTGGTGGTGTCTCAACCGCAAAACA
Organism: Aptenodytes forsteri; assembly: GCF_000699145.1. Lineage (NCBI taxonomy): Eukaryota > Metazoa > Chordata > Aves > Sphenisciformes > Spheniscidae > Aptenodytes > Aptenodytes forsteri. The sequence continues at coordinate 6,634,823 of NW_008794581.1, read as the reverse complement.
ATTATTAGTTCAGCAAAATTTCCTTTGCGATAGCATTGTGATTATAGGAACGGTTTCAATGCCTACAAAGAGAAAAATGGAAAGCACCATCTCAGAGCACTATATTGAGTTTCACTAGGCACTTGTATCACATTACCATGTATTTTGAGCATGTATGCCTGCAAGATGTATATCTGAACAAAAAATGGTATTTAAGAAGTTGCATGGAAAGCTTATGAAAAACACAACAAATGCTGCTTTTGCAGGGAGGGGCCAAAAAAACTGTGACAGATTTCTTTTACCCAATTCTGTTGTTTGCCAGGTGGAAAGTAGTTAATACAACAGAGGTAAAATAAATAAGTAGATAAATCAAGGCAGAGACCATTCCACAGTTTAGATTCCCCATGTCTTCCCTGTTCCAGCTATTCCTGGTTTTCTGCTCTATTAAAGAAGCTACTCCAGCAAACAGTAGTTTTTGTTAGTCAAGTCTTGTATTAAAAAATATTTTGCGGCCTGGATGCTAGATTTTTTATACTGGCTATTCATATGCAGCTCTGCACATCAAGAATGCTGTTGTAGCACTCCAGAAAAATAACTACCTAAGGCACAGGCTTTAGAAAGAAATCATTGTAGATCCTGTGCAATACAGCAAAAGCTCCAGTGCCTGGACCAGGCAGAGGAAGAGAACATAACATTGTCCCTTTTCAAAAGTGGGGTTTTACTGATTTAAAAATAAAACAAGTAATGTACCTTACACAGCCATAGTAGGCCCTAGACAGCTCAAGTGACAATGTGGAGCTACACACAAACAAGTGATATTTAAGCCCTTTCAGATAATGCACAAAAACAAAGCAAACATGAAGAAGTGAATTCTCATTACTCCCATACATTACATATATGCATGATGCAAGTTAGCCTAAATTAACTCAGTGAATCTTCACACACAGGTTAGTGCTTACTTACCTAAACTGTTTTAAAATCAATTTTAATTAAGCTGCAACTTGTGCATAGACTAGACTGTAGCTCAGCATGTACTTACTATCAAAAAGCCATAAGGAAACAAAAGAGAAAACTATGAACAAAGCTTGAAAATACCACTTACCTACTTGATAGTCATTAAAAGAAAAATCTACCTGGAGAGCAGAAAGAATTAAGACATCTATTTTCATATAGCTGATTATTTTAACATTAAATTTAGGCTGCCCTGCTATATGAAAACAGTAGCATATTGACATGTTGCTGTCTTCTGGTTCTGTTGGCTTTTCAGTGTCTTTGTCGATTCCCTAAGTTTCCTATGTGAAATTAAAATCAGTCAGTCTCTCAACTCTGAGCCCTAAATGCAGCAGCATATTAAAAAAAAAAAAAAAAAAAATCCATTTCCCTTTGTTACTTACAAAGCCACTCTGATTTCCCCCTTTCAGAACAGGCATTTGTTAATGCAAATGCATCAGGCGTCACACTTTTTCCTTATGTTTCAGTCGACAATATTGCCAAAAGTACAAATTTCTATTTGTTCAAATTTATTTTGTACTTATACTACATGTGGCATACTGAATGTGCCAACTCTCAAAAATCACACTGCAGTCTGAGTTGCACTCTCTGCTAAAAGAAATCTCACTTATAAAATCTAACAAGACCACAGCAGTACAAACACAGAGTAATCTTCGAGACGATCTAAAGCAATTGAGATAGCCAGATAAATATCCTGGGAACTTTCTGAAGGGATACTTGCAGCTGTAAATGGAGTGAGAACCAGAAACAATGGACAAATTGAAGCCCGAGAGGTTCAGACTGGATATAAGAAAATACTTTTTCCCCACAGGAACATTCCAGCAGTGCCCAGAGAGGCTCTGCAGTCCTTATCTTCGTTGGTTTCTTCCACTCGGTTTTCAAGAGCAGAACTAAGCTGAATAAAGCCTTGAGCAACCTAGTCAGACCTCAAGCTGACCCTGCTTTGACCACAACGTTGGACTACAGACCTTCCAAGATCCCTTCCAACCTCAATTGTCCTGTGAAAGCAACACAAAGTCTACAGAGCTCTTCTCTGATCTTTCATCTACACAAGTCTTAGGTGACAAAATTTTCCAACAAATACAGTTTATAAGTTGACAGTGCCCTTACAAAGCTACCATCACTGCGGAGGGCCCTCAATAAAGCTTGAACAGGTTAGTAATTTGAATAGACTTCACAGACTGCTCACTCCAATGTAGGCATGTTGATTCACTGCCAGTTTTGCCCAGGATCTCAAACCCAAGCACCCGCATCAGCTTAGTCACAGGGTGAGCAGCCACTGCCCAAGTTACTCTTTCTTTACCAGTGAAAATATCTCTAGAGGTGTATCACAATGGGTTGGGGTTTTTTTTGCTTTGTTTTTATGGTAAGGGGGGAAGAGAACTGGAAAGGAATCATCAAGCATCTGCCTGTGCTTCTGGAGAGCTGTGGGACAGCTCTGAAGGACTGCCAGATCTATTCGGTATCCTCATTTGTGCAGTGGGCAGGTTGCCAGACTGAGTTAAAACAATACCTGAGGTCTAGTTTTTATTCCCAGCTGGGCCAGCTAGCTGGGATTTAAAACACTCATAAATTTGGGTGTGAGGGCGGTGTGCATCGACAAGGGAATTAGGCCACAGCTCTAAAGGACTCCTCTTCTGACGCAAGGTCAGCTCAGGCAGCTCCACTCTCACCCTCACCCTATTTTCCTCGAGGTCTGAACAGAGGCAGGCAGCAAGGGGCAGGGGCAGGAACCTGAGGCTGCACTGCAGCTGGGGTGTGGGTGGTGGACCCGGGGCCTCAGGAGTGGTGGCCCAGCCAGTGCCCAGCAGCAGAGTGCCCCGGCTCTGCCATCAGGGCAGGCAAGCTGCAGGTACTGCTAGCGCCTTTGGGCTGGCAGGGACAGGCTGGTCTCAATTTATTCTTAAAAATCAGGCCCCTCTCTCAGCTGCTCACCCGCTTTTCACCACTTACTCCACTCCTCTGCCTCCATGCCTCGCACATCAGCTACCACAGTCTTTCTCCCCGCTCCCACTTCTCTCTCCTCACTTTCAGAGGAAAGGGGAGATGGCAGCACCTTCTTTCCTAGTTTATCACCTGTCAACAAAATCTCCTTCAAAAAAATAAAATGACAGTGACACCCCCAAGCGCAAAGCCCAACAAAAAGTCCTAAGTCTCGCTGCTTGCCCATCTCCAGCGTTAGGTAACACCGGTGGGCCACCTCCTTCTAGAAGAACATACTGGGAGGGAGCATCTCTGGACATTACGATGGCAGTACCTGGCACCGCCAACCAGCAGCTCCTAAGCTTTCCTTCTCTGCTCCAGCCACGTGCTCACGGAGCAGACTGTCCTTCGCTATGGCACCAGGGGTCTTTGCCTCTCAGAATTGACAACGGTTTGTCATACACCAACCTCAGGCACCCACGTGAGTTTGGGCAGCACAACACACCATCCTGCTGGGAATGGTTTCTTCCACTTGGCCAGGCCAAATATTTTATTAGTCCCTCTGTTACTTTTTGTAAGTTTAGGCTGCCCCAAAAGTGAGACTTTGGGGGTGGGGGGGGAAACCAAAACACACAAAAAAAAATACAGTGTGCACCTTTTAGCCCATCTCTGATAAATTCACTTTCAATAAGCAACAGTTATGTTCAAATCAGTAAGCCACATTCGTTAAAGCAGCAATACTTATATAAATACTGTTGTCTTGCTGTAGAAGTAACGATTCTTCAAAATTTAAACCATGTAAAATCTTCTAGTTGATTGCGACAAGTTAAGACAGCATGAAGTAAGATTTCATCCCAAGTTTTCACCATATCAAAATAAAACCAGAAATATTCTTAAAGAAAAATCTCAATTCTTAAACTTCAAAGAAAAATATCCCATCTAAAGCCTCCAAGGCTGGGTAAGGTTTTCTAATGCACCATGAGCAAGGAATAAAAAGTAACCAAGTATAACTTAAGAGTCTTGGGAAAAAAAAATACTACCTGTATTTATTGTATGTAGGTACATATTTCACAACAACCAGTTAAAACCAGGATAAAACTACAGTGAAGTTAAGATGCTTACTCAACTGTTCAAAATGCTGTATTAGTATTAGTTAATTTTAAGTTTATATGGCAAATTAACTGGTTAATTAAAATATCTCAATGCAACATATGCTTATTTTCATAAAATTGGAGCACAGCAAAAAAATCAAAACCAGGAATGTTTCTCTTGTTCTAGTTAAATACACTCAGAAAACGATGTTGCCACTGAGACATGGAAAGATACAATATGGAGACAAAGTTCAACAAACTATTAATCCCAGTAGCCACAGATAATATCCCTAAGAAAGAAAAAAAAAAAAAAAGGGAAAAAAAAGATAAAAAAGAGCAGCTCTATGCCTTCTCCACATAAAGGAAAATAATTCTTATTCTGCTGTTAAAGATTTGTTTCTCTGATATCTTATATTCTTTTCACTAAAGAACTCACACAGAGGAAAGTTGTGCAACAGTCAAACATATTCAGAACACATAAATCACAGAAATCTACCCAATAAACAAAGATTACACCGTCACAATCTCTGACCATGGATTTGCGAAGAATAAACTAGCTGCTTTTTCCAAGATTCAGTGGTACACTGCTGCTGCATAGTAGAGAGGTTGTAAGCCCCCAAAACCGCACACAGGGAGCACACGCATATTTTGCGGGAATAGTGAACTGCCTGCTGCAGAACCAGCTCTGATTTCCTGAAGCTGATTCTTGTCAATTAATATTTACATATTTACTTTTTATTTACATATTTACTGGATATATTTACTTTCTTCCAATGTCACAAAGCTCCTTCAAGCAAGAAAAATAGCAAGAGCAGAGGATAAAACTGTCTTTAAAACAGCTTTATATTTAAACCAATTCTTGTTCTTATTCATCATTAGTAATAATTATTCCTAGCAAACAGGAGAGAGACTTTCCAGAGCACATACCACAGACAGACATTCAAATTAATTTAAGTATTTTGTAAAATTGTTTCTTCATTAAGTGGTAGCATTCCCCAAATATACAGTTTACTATAACATCTGGATCCTTTCATCATCCCATTACTCCCTTTGCTATTCTTGATACATCCTTATAACAGGAAAACATTTTCAAACACGCTCTGGCATGTTCAAGCCCAAAGCTCACCACTGCAATTCAGCTACCTGAAATTTACACCACCTCTTGTTTCTACCATCAAACGTACCAGCATGTCCAGCTTAATTTAAAATTTCCCCAACTCTCCCGCTTAGCATTCCCACCACAACACAAATTACTGATGCCCTAAAAAAATAAAAACAAAAAGATACCTCAAACCCCACGACTTTTGGCTTATTTTAAATAGGCTCTCCTCAAAATCATCTCTCCCCTGGTCAACCATCAGTGGTTCTTACATTGCATAGTAGCTATGACCCCTACATTTGAGGTGGCACGATCAAAGGAGCCCTGGCCAGACTTGGAAAAACATTTCCACTGAGAATGGACATACTGCCTGTCAAAAGGTTATTCCCACTGCGTAAAGGGAGCAGCTCATATTACTCCAGTGTAACATGAAAGTGCAAAATCTAGCCGTAGTAATCCACATACATGTTTTTCTTTCCAAAAAGGGCATATGGGAGACACTGACTGGAACAGAACATCCGTATTATCATTTGAAGGGAGGGGATGGATGGGCGAGGGAAAGCTTCCCTAATCAATCCATCTGTAGAATCAGCCTTTTAAAAAAAATACTTTAAAAATCCTGCCTCTTACCATAGCAATTAATTCTCTTCAGTTGCTATCCTCACCTTTAGTTAAAAATTTATGTATCCGAATATACATCTACATGTAGATAATCGCACACATACACACGATCAGACTTTACACTCTGCAGAAGACAAAATAACTTTGGAGGCGTAAATCTTAATGTCAATGACAGGAAGGCTTTGGTGAACCATTACCATAAATCTGACAAACGCTAATTTGATGGGTGGCTGTATCTGTCTGCTGCAAGACCAGTCTAGACAGTCTATTGAGAAATCTTAAAACACAACTGTTTGTTCCCTGTAACACCATCTGGATATGGCAATAAGAGCCGACCCAGTGCCATTCACACATGGATCAAAGCACATGCTAATGCCATCATGAAGTCATACACATAAAAAATTCAATCTGAGAACTCTATGCAATTTTCCTAAGTCCTCAGTGAAGAAACCTCAGACTTAGCGCAACTCAAGCTAAGTGCATGAAGAGGGGGAGAGGGTGGAAAAAAAGAAGAGAATATTTAATGAGCTTGGCCTTCCCGAGGAATGTTAGGCCACCCATTGTATTGGAAAAGGCTCATGTCACACTTCAGTCATGGCACCCATCAGGGTGCCCCTTTACAAAAATCGATCTGGAGGTTTTTGTAATTACCTGTTTCAAACAGAAAGAGTGTCCAGAAATATGAGAAGGTTTCCGAGGTGTAAATCTTGCATTTTCTTATTTCAGACAGAGCTGGCAGAATTTGCAATATTGCAGACAATATTGAAAACCCCTCTCTCATTAAACTGCACCATGGCACTAGATCAAAGCACCAAGGGCCCCCTATTGAACTTCTCTAAATATTACAAACATAAGAGCAAGTCTGGCTACGCAGAAACTAAAAGTAAAGTCAATTTTTTTTCTGCCTCCAAAAAACAAAACATGGCTTCCCATGATACAGCTTAAAAAGGTATAAAAAGTACTATACAGCCATACTGCAAACTTTAAATTCACAAAGCTTCATCTACTAAAAAAAAAACCAAAATCAAAGATTACTGGGGTTTTTTTCTGCACAGCTCACTTCCAACAGTTTCTGGGGTGCTTTTTAAACTACTGCCCTTCAAGAAGTCTTGTAATTTTGATTTAATGTAATACATTATGTAACAAATTCAACAACCTGCACAAGACATTTAGCTTTGTCATAAAATCCACCATTTTTTTTCTGTGAAATATCTGCTAATACTAAGCTTCCAGCAATTATATTGTTCCCAGCCTTTTGACCATTGAGACTCTATTTCCCATTTAACTCTGTTTTCTTTTTATGATGTAAAAGTTTACAACAAGCAGTCTTTAGTCTTTCTGGAAAAACTATAGTATGAAGCCAGTTTGCTGATACTGAAGATGTATCAAGACAGAAAGCAAAGGCAGGTTTTAACAACCATTTTGATACAAGCTCCATCTTTAACAATTGACATCCTATCATTTAAGTCTTTTTCTCTAATCTTTTGAAAATAATCTAAATACTGATATGGAGGTATTTCATATAGAAAACATTTGGGCAAGACCATAATCCTAGCTCCTTAAATACTTTTCTTTGTAAATTAAAAAATGGCAAGTGGCAAAATTTATTCCTGCCATCATGGGCAGTTCAATGCAAGTTAAATAACTACTAAAACTGCATTTTAAACTTTTATCGTCTGATGTTAGTAATTTCCCTATTCCCAAAAAACAGAACTAGCATGTTAACAAGAACGGCCTGTGGTAAAATACTGCATCCCTAATATAATGTTTCATAAAATTACTGTAGAAAAGTAAACTCCTTAGTTCCTTTACAGAAGCTGCAAAAATCCTGTAAATCTGCACAGAAACACGCAAAAATCACTGGAACTGAACTTCCAAACACAAATAATTTATTAAAACTCTCAGTATAACTTGAAAAAATTCATACTTGTAAGAGTACAGTAATGACGTTATAACAGCTATATTCTGGTGCATCACTGAAATACAACTGTTAAAAAAAAAGTACACTACAGTCGTCACGATCTTCTAATTCACTACTATGGAAATTCACAATTGTCTTAAAATTTAAATATCTAAGTTCTGTATATGTTTTTTAATAAAAAATTCAGAAGATAAACAAGTTCAGACTGTTACAGAGATGAAATATTCTGAGGAACTTTTTGCTAACATGCCATCAGAAGGGCCAATTCTAACAACTTTTTTTTTTAGTGATACAGATTAAATACAATTACTTTTTTTTTCATAAGATTAA
>NW_008794581.1:6594366-6626828 GCF_000699145.1 Aptenodytes forsteri | reverse complement strand
GGGGGGGGGGAGGGCAGAGAAAACTTATTTTTGCAATCAGATGACTCTTTAGGACAACAAAGAGTGATCAAGTAGTCTTTCCGTTCAAAGTGTGCTCATGGATAAACAGAAAAAAATCTCCACAAAGATTTCCGGTATTAGAAAAGCCGCAAGAGATTGGCCCTGACTTAAGACTCAAAAGACTGATAAACTATGAGTCATCAAGTTTTCAGACTGTAGAGGTGCTTCAATAGGGGGAAGTGGGAGATTTACAGGAATGAACTGTGCATCACGAACCAACAGTTGTTGCTGCAGAAAGCAAGTAATTCCCCTTGAGGAAAAAAGTTAGGGGTGTACATATTGCAGCAACTTCTTATTACATTTGCAATGGCATTATATGGCATCATACTAGCATTAGGCTCTTTTATGTCTGAATCAGGTACAAAACAGATAACCAAAGAATACACATGCACGAAGTATCTATTTATAAATAAATACCTATAACCTCCTGTCCCCTCCAAATTTCTACATGGATAACTGCCTTCAGAGAACGAACCTAATTCTAGATAGAACAATATTTAACCTAACTATTAATGTTTCAGCAGCAGACATGTAGTGAAGGGCATGTTACACAGGATTTAAAATTTCTGGTAACTCCCTTTCAAGCACTGCAACAGGACAGCACTGCCATCTACTGTTCACTGCCGCAGCAGAAGCCTTTCACACACCTCCTCCAAAAAGTCTCCTCTGGCATAAAACCACCACCTCTCTTAAGCACCAGGCAGAGCAGAAGCAAAGACTGAACCTTGAGAAGCCAGTCTCGGGGAAGACACCTGCACCAGTAAACTCCTCTAGTAATTCTGTAATTCTACGTAATATAAAATAAAAGGCCGGTTTTTTTTAATTAAATGTCTAAGAAGCACAGAAGTGCAGCGCAGAGCAGAGAGAGCTGCAGCTGCTCCCCGGAGCGGCACTGGCACTCGGGGTCACCGGGCAGCTGTGCAGTGCCCTCTTCTGCTTTCCCACCAACGCAGCTGTACCCCCCCTGAACACTGACACAGTCCCTTTTCCATTTTTCAGTCCTTTTCAGAGTATGGACATAAATAACTCTGTATCCTGAGAAGCTATCAGTTTTCACACATATACAAACATCACAGGGCTACACAAATTACATACCCAGTGTTTTAAGCACAACAATCATTAGTTTTCCACGTTTTAGCATAGCAAATTTATTTCTACCAAATGCTGTAGACTCAACTCATACCTCCATTTAAAATAAAGCTTGCGGATAAAGCATACACTAGCTAATAAAAAGATACTTCATTCAGCTGCTTAAAAGAGTTGCCAGGAAGTTACTGACATACCCAATTCATTTCAATCACAATCTTGGTATGATGAATAATTTAGTAAAAAAGAAGCACAAGGATTTATTTGTGCCACTGACTTTCTCACTGACAGAAAATAAGTTTAAGGGTTATACTTGAGAACTTCCACTCCAAAAGTGTTCTTCCAGTTAACAACAAAATTTTGATTGCCTAGAAACTGACACACATAATTTAAAGAAAAGAGATGATGGCTTTTGTTAATATAACACATCTCACATGGTATAATCATAATGATGGAACTACTGAAACTTAATCTGTAGATACGCTAAAGACAAATTGAACCACTCCATTACGAAAAACAAAAAAGTTATCACTGTTTTGCGGGGTACAAATAGCTATGTAATCACTTCAATCATAAGGAAAGTGCCGTGTAATTACAGTACATAGTTATTCATGTCTCACAGACTACATGGCAATAAAAGCAGGTTACCTGTTACCATATTTAGTAATTTGGAGTTGATGGTGACAGTTGGCAAATGTTAAAGATAGCTTTAAAAAGGTAAAAATAATTGTAAAACCTACAATTACACTATCATGAAGTTACACACTCAGAGGGTTTTGGTTTGCTGTTGTTTTGTAGTGTTCTGGATTTTTGGGGTTTTTAGACAGATTTTATCAAAATGTGAATGACCTTTCAGAAACCACAGGTGCAGTCTGTCCCTAGAGATCTGCAGAGATGTTACAGGTATGGTGGTCCTGGAACTTCTTAAACAAAACATTCCGTTATCAAAACATAACCAAGATATCAACATTTAATTTTGCATTGTTTCACAGAGCCAAAGATCACCCAAAGATTTTGCCCTCTAGCCTTATTCTGTTTTTGCTGTGTAGCTTCTCTTGCATATTTCTCTTTCAGTGATATCTTTAAAATCTAAAAAGCTCCCCCAAAAGACCTCTGCAGTCACTCAACCCCTCTTTCCTGTTAAAACAGTTCTTCAGAGAATGTTCAAATATACTTGCTCTGCAGAACGCACAAAAGCATGTCACAGCCTTCTATTTTCTACACCTGGTAGACAAAAAGAAATACAGATGAACTGTATTCATCTGTAAATGAGTAAGAAAATTTTCATACAGTTCTGATCAGAAACTGATGACCACATTAATCATTCTCTCTCTCCAACAGATCTAGGAACAGATTTTAATCTGCAAGCTGCTAGACTATCAAATTCAATCTGGAGAAATCCATTGATATAAAGAAATTAACTTTCATATGTCAGGTGTGATATATACAAATTATTACCTTTTTCTTACAAGCTACATTCCTTTTTTTACTTAAAGTCACCAGTGAACAAGAGACAAAGGCAAACACTATCTGTATAGAGCCACTTTTTAAATCTTGATTTTAGAAAAGCAAAATTTGGGAACTGAAATCTAGGTGATGCTTCTCTTAGTAGTTCCCCCTTTTTACATCTGAAGAAAGATGATCAGCTTTGCACCTACCCTAAGTCACCTACGAATCAGAAACCAAGAATGAATTACTTCTTTACAGCCCTTTACAGCCAGTAAAAGGAAACGGGAACCTCCAAAAGCAAGATTCTTCTCATTCTAAAATGAATGTCTAAGGTCACAGGTCTACTTCTTCTATGTTCAGACTTAGGAGAAATAAATCCCACCTGTAGTAAAGAAATAGTTATCAAGAGGATGCTCATAATGAAAATGAGTTAGGCTATTTCATTTTTCTTAGGCAAAAGATATTAATCAATCTGTGGAAGCCTTATTAAAGTCTTCCCTCTTCATTAGCAGGGTATCAGTTGTCCCCTCAACACAAGGTTATTTCTGACTGGGAATTAATACTGAAAGAAAATTATGTAAGTTGCAAAAGAAAAGAAAGAGAAATGAATAGCTAGAATTGTTAAACATTTTTTGAAGTGTCCTCTTCTGGTGAAGGAAAAAAAAAAAATCGGTTATTAGCTGGAAATTGTAGGATTGCTGACAGTAACAAAGAAAAGCAGAAGTTTAATACACACATCTGTCCCGAGAAAAAGCAAACAACATTCTTATGATGATGATGAAATAGTTTCCATTCCAACAGTAACTCAAGAAGATATTAAACAGCAGCTATTAATTGAACACTTCTACATCAGCAAAGCTGGATAACTTGGATACAAGCATGCTGAAAGAGATGGCATAGGTACTGGCTGGACTGGTAATGTTTTGAAAAACTGGAACTGGAAAAGTTCACAAGAACAGAAAGACAAATTGGATGCCCTAAATAATTATAGGCTTGTCAGCCTGAAGTAGATTTTGTGAAGAAAAATAATTTTTATGTGGTGAAATAGCTGATGAGAGATTTGATTTTGAACAATTAAATTAAATTACACAATGAATGCCAATCAACAGGTCTACAGACAACAGACACTTTTTAAAGGGGGTTTAAAAAAGTATGTCTATGTAATATTCTTAGGCTTCTGGAATACACTCAGTTTGGCACTGTAGGACATTTTGCTTAATCCATTAGAACAATCCAATATCAACAAAGCACTTTTAAAATTGTATAAGTTTATTTCATTTAAGGGCTCCAGGATATACCTGTAAACAAGGAGCTTTCATCGAATGATGCATTTCTGGTGTGATCCCATGGGACCTGCCCATGCTGTCTGACATTTAACAGCACCCATCCCAAAGAAGCCCAAGATCATCAACAACAGAGAAACAATGCTGATAAATAATGAAAAAGACAGCTTGCCAATACATTGCTAGGTGTCTAGTAGCACAGCGATATAATTTGGAATAGATGCTCCTTGAACAAATCTACAGAAGATAATCCTGTTTCAAGCGACTGGATGTGCACAGGGTTTCTTGGAGAGAAGGTTGCAGAAAGCAAATCACAGGCCATGTTGACTGTTCTGAGCACAGGTTATAGCTACCATTGTAGCTATAACAAGAAACCGAAGGGTGCACAAATTTTCAACTAGAAACAAAAAAGATGATGGTATTTTCTGCCCTGGAAAATAATGCCTCTGAAAATGCTTTTGGGCATGGTAGCTAAATTTTCACAGGGCATCTGTAAGGATCAGTCATAGCCTCAAAGGACTGATGTCTGCTTTGGAGATTAGGGAATTACCAAGTTGGAAAAGAAAGGTTTTATGATGTCTGTAGTTGACACAAGAATAATTCCCATTGCACTGCTGTTGTCTGTCCTGATGTCCCCAAAGAAGAGTGTTCAAATATGCAGAAAAATAGATTCAAAGAGGTCAGGGAAGAGTCATTAGAATGAGTGAAAGATTGGAAAAAATTCTCTGATAATTCAAGGCTTGAGGAACTCGTAATATTTGCCTCATAAAAAAAAGAGCAAAGAAAATCTTCCTTAAAACATACAGAAGAGGATCAAAAATTCAACAGGCATTCATTAAAGGTGAGGCAGTTAACACTGGAACATCTTCCCCAGACTGTAGTGGATTTTCTACTGCTGGAAATACTCAAATCATAATTAGATACTTAGACCCTCACCCCAAAAATGGTGTTTTAGTTTAGAGGATATCTGTAGACCTTATTGTGAATAAAGACAAAGTAATCAAAACAATACCTTCTGGATTTACATCTAGTCATTTATACTGGATAACCAACAACCGTGGCTTTACTAAAACAGAGAGAAGGTAGTGGATGTCCTCGAGATGAGTATTTCTGTGCTTGGTTCCACAAGTGCCATTGCGTGCTGTTCAACATCTCGCAGTGCTTGGCAGAAGCCTGCATTATGGTGAAGCAGCCCAGACATGGAGATCAACTCACATTCAGCACAGAAGTAACTCCAACAGGTACAATACAGAGTTCACCAAGTTACAACTGCTATCGGCTGAATTTGGCTTATTGCACTTAAGGCAGTTCAGACAGAGCAAACAGCACAAAGTAAACACAATTTCCCATTTATAACACAGCAGCCCAATCTTTTCAATGCTGAGAGAGAGGAATACCTCTTTCAGGACACCAGTGCACATCAGGCCCAAGAGGAAAAGCAAACCCTTCCATGGAGGTGATGGGACCTCCTCTGGGACAGAGCAGCAGAATAAGCTACTTACCTGGCCTGTCACAGGGACGGCAAAACATGCAGAAGCAGAAATCACTTCTGCAAGAGGAAGACGAAAAGAAAGGAGGCAGAGGGGGAACAGGGACACCCTTTTGTCATTTTCCCTTTCCCTCCCTGCTCCAGTCACAAAGCCAGCAGCAGGAGCTGGTTAAGGAAAAGCAGGAGCCCTGCAGGTGTTTAAGTGAGATGGTTGCTACTCCTGCTACTGCTTAAGAGGCCACAGCATGTTCCTTTGTCCCTGCACCTGAACACAAGTGAGGAAGCATTTTGCCTGTCCACTCCCATGTGCCAAATGGAGTAAGCCTGGAGGACAGAAAATGACTGCCTACCAAAAGATGGACCATATTGACTTCAGGGTACTTCATCTGGCTGTCCACTTCAGAAAGCTTTTTATAAATATTAAATTCTTGTTCCATGTCTGGTGCATCTCATCAAATTCTATAGAAAATGCATCCAGATTTCTGTGGAAGAAATTCAGCTTTGCTTGCAGGCATCACTCCAGAGAACTTCAGATCCAAGAGTTAAGACCTGCTGTTTGCCTCTCATGTCAAATAGTAAAAGGTTCTCCAGGCTAACTTATGCTGCTGGTCACATGTATACAATCCCTATTATTTTAATAGATGTGCCCAACTGTGACTGGAGTTCAGTGAACTGTTCTGGGAGTGCCCGGAAAGGCACAAAACCCCAGCAGTATTTTAGTCAGTGAAGCAAACAGAACCAGATCCTAACACACAGGGAGCAGACAGTTTGTCTTAAACAGTAATAGCTTTTATCTACTCCATTTTGAGAAGAGAAGTAATAAACTATAAATCTTTCATTTAGATCCAAAAATAGTCTATGCGTGTGTGCAAACAGGTCTGCAAAGTCTGCACTAACTCAAGAATTGAAATGGTGTCTGTAGGTGACCACTACCAGGTAGCAGTTTAGCTTTTATGCAAACCAATGAAACAAAGAAAATTGACCTTAAGTGCAGTAAACTTGAAAGGAAGGACAGTCACCAAATTGTCATTCAGAAATAAGACCAGTGCCTGCTGAAACCACACTTCCTTTTCCCAGCTGGGAACTTATTATAGGGAAACCTCACAACTGAGAAAACATTTCAGAGAAGAGTGTGTATACACACCCACATTGGAACAGATTACCAATTGTTAGGCTAGTGAAGGCAAGTGTATTTCTCTAAAGCAATCCCTTCTCCTCTCAGGAGATAAATCTTATGCAAACAATACTTGCTAGCAACAAAAATAGAAGATGTCAACAGCTTTCCAGTTTGTTACGCTATTTAATATCAAGTTTGTACCAAGCACAGTGTGGGAATAAAAAAAAAAACCTGAAAAATGCACAAAGTCATTTGTAATGTTATTCAGGTCAAATTCAGAACAGTTTAGTTAGAAAAGTCTGGAATGATTCTGAACTACCGGAGGCCTTTAAGAGTCTTGGAGATGTTCTTATGAGCCAAACAGGCATAAACAAAAGAGAGTCTTAAATATGAGACAAATCTGAGGTTAAATTGAGCCAACGTGGATAAAAACAAAACAAAAAAACAAAAACATACTCTACCTAGCATGAAGCTCTCAGCAAGCCACAACACAAATGTCAGTCCTTTCCGTGTAGCAAAATGAAAAAGATGGGGCTAAATGGGCAATACAGTATTCTAGGACAATTCCCCCTGAAAATTCAGTTTACATTTAACAACTTGCATATAAAAATTGTATAAACCATACTTTTTCCACAACAAAGCTTAAGTATGTTATCTGAAGCAATTTATCATCAAGTTGAAATCAAGTTATCATATCTGAGATAGCAGTTTGCAGACAGAAGACGTATGCTCCTACCTTGCACAGTTTTATTGCACTATTTAGGGATTATTTAGCACACATTAATGCCACAGAACGTTCTTCAGTTCCCATGTGTAGCAAACAATTCCTATCTGGAGTATGGCATTTGTCACTTACTAATCTGAAAAGACCAAGACTAATTAGTGATCTGGAAAAACCCAAATAGTAATGCCCAGAAGTATGATAAAGGACATCTGAAAACAAGATTTGGCACATGTTCCTTACAAAATTTGTGCCCTGATGACTGATGATACAGGTCTCCTAGACACAACAGCCCAGTTGAAGACAAGGCTCCTCCTTTGAGCATGAAACCAAATTGAAAGAAGGAAAAGCTTATGAAAATTTCTCAGCCATTTATATTGAAACAGGTAATGCAAAGTTGGCACTGGAATGCTGCCTTGGTTAACATCCTGATTTGGACCAGATGCTTCTAGGTCTAATATCAACAGTGCATCAACTTCACACGAACAAGGAAAAAGCCTTTAACACACAGGCAAGACTTATTTGGAAAATGCCAGAAGTACAAAAGCGTTCATGGAAGCTTCATGAAGGTTGACCCACTTTCATACAAGAGTAACAGTACAGTTTTAAGAGAATCTTCTGAATATTGAATATAAGCTTACGAGGAAAGGCTTCTGTTGTTAGGAGTTATAGCAGTTAAATAAAGGTTATCAGAAAAACACAGGGCCAGGATGGATACAGAAGAGATTACCGAGTCAGCCAACAAGGTATGCAAGGGCAGCACGATCTGAAACATCACAAACCTGTAAGAGAAGCAAACCAATGCTTCCCTTTTGCTAGCACTACAGCTTACATAAGCATTACAGGAATCATGTGAGCAGCAAAATAACTCTATTAACAAAAGTGACCGGTTTTCTGGGCTTAAATCTTTAGATCAGTTTAGCTCTAGCATCAAAACTTCACTGAGTTACAGTATTCCACCTTCGACATTTTACTTTTCCTCTGTTTCTGGGACAATCAGCAACTAAAAGGAGCTAGAAGAAACAGATGATAAAGCAACAGGTGGGGACAACCCAGAAGATCTAGAAGGTGCAAAGGAATAAGACTTATGGAAATGCAACTTGATGTTGCTAAGTCAAGACTTCACTCAGCAGCTGAATGAATTCTCTAAGGCCTCCACTGGAGGTAATTTTACAATCTCTCAGAGTAAGTCTCAAGACTTCACTATTCCCTTTCATAGAAACTGAAGGATTTGTATTAATAAACATTACTTCAGTACATTATCCATTAGAAACAGGACAAATACAAACAGAACACCCTTGATCACCTTCCTTTGTATTAGCTGTCCTTTTGCTATTTTCTACAAAAACCTGAGAACTAGCCTTACCATGCATTACCCTTTATAAATCTTGAGAACAATAGTAATCCAAACTTCAGTACCATGCTGCAAGTAAGCTGAATGCAGGACTTACAGTGCTGCTACAAACAAATACGCTGTGTTGGTTCATCAAATGATCTAACAGGTGCTGTATGGAGCATTTACAGTGAAAGTAAAGGTTGGTGGCCTTTTCCTTCATGGTACAAAACAAGGGCATGCATGGAGTGAACGCTTTTCAGTCTATGTTAACTCAACAGGATGCAGCAAAAGGTTCCATGAGACAACTAACAGCTCACTGCTGACAAAAGGGTAGGCTCACCCCTTTCTGTGTCCCTCCCCAGCTGTATATTGCTGCCACCAGCCCTTGGTGCTAACTGGATCCCTCATATGAGACCATTCAGTTCACTGAACTGTCAGAAAACTAACATAAGGGTGGAAAAAATAAGCCAGTTTGCTAAACTCACAGAAAACTGAACAGGTCCTGGAGACTACGACCACCACGTACACACACTTCATCCCCCGTGCCAAAGCAAGGGGAAAGGGGAGTCATAAACCTCAGAGCAAGGCTCCCCTTTCAGCAACCAACTCGTTCTGGCAGCTCAGCTGTCGCATGAAGCCTCATTCTAACCATTCCCTCATTTTACAGGTTTGAACATTTATGTAGAAAAGAATTTGAAAATATCATGTGACAGCTATCCATAACATTATGAAATAGTAGGTGTTTCAGTGAATCAACAGTGTCTCCAGGATCTAGCTCAGAACTGCCCAGATACTTTTTCTAATTCTCATTCCCTCAAGTCTGAAAACTTACTCACTGTTGAACAATGAAGTGTTAACTGAAGAGTTAAGTACTCTTGTTTTTCATTTGCCCCCCGCCCCCCCGATAAAATCCATTATCTTTCTCATTTGGAACCACTGCTGGATTTCAGTGCTGGCCTAACTTGTTTGTTTGCGTCCTGAGGTTTCCTCTAGGCTCTGTTTGTTCTCAAATATATCTGGAATCTTTCTTCTCTGTAGTCCTTGGCACTCATCAGCACTATGTCTTCATGAGCTTTGCAACACAAGACCTAAGGTAAGACAATTCAGAATCTGCCCCCCGAAGGACACAACTGCCTAACCAGAAGGGATTTACATTGGTTCTCTTTTCAAACCAGTCAAATCTATCTTCCTGGCCTGTCTTTTTCCAGAGTGCCTAATAGCTTAGTCAAGATAATGGAAATGGCAGAAAGGCACACTGAGGAGTAAAGGTGTCATAGCCAACTTCTCCTCGCCTCAAAAATCCTACACCTATTTTAAAGAATTAGCTACGTAAAAACAATCCTGCCTTGAAAAGTCATAGTGACAACTTTGCTCTTTCTCTTCTGTGAATACTCTAGAATTGGAAAACAAAAGATGGATAAGGTTCCTTCTCCAAGGAAAACTGCACAATGATCCAGAGATGAAGCAGTTATGAAAACAGTAAGAAGCATCAATTAATTCAGTAAGCTAAAAGAGTGGTGTCCTGGTTTCGGCAGGGATAGAGTTAATTTCCTTCCTAGCAGCTGGTACAGTGCTGTGTTTTGGATTTAGGGTGAGAACAATGTTGATAACACACCGATGTTTTAGTTGTTGCTAAGTAGTGCTTACACTAGTCAAGGACTTTTCAGTTTCCCATGCTCTACCGACTGAGAAGGCTGGGGGTGCACAAGAAGCTGGGAGGGGGCACAGCCAGGACAGCTGACCCAAACTGGCCAAAGGGATATTCCATACCATGTGACGTCATGCTCAGTATATAAAGCTGGGGGAAGAAGGAGGAAGAGGGGGACGTTCAGAGTGATGGCGTTTGTCTTCCCAAGTAACCGTTACGCGTGATGAAGCCCTGCTTTCCTGGAGATGGCTGAACACCTGCCTGCCGATGGGAAGTAGGGAATGAATTCCTTGTTTTGCTTTGCTTGCGTGCGTGGCTTTTGCTTTACCTATTAAACTGCCTTTATCTCAACCCATGAGTTTTCTCACTTTTACCCTTGCGATTCTCTCCCCCATCCCACCGGGGGGGAGTGAGCGAGCGGCTGCGTGGTGCTCAGTTGCCGGCTGAGGTTAAACCACGACAAGTGGCTACTTCAAAACAAAACAAGAATAAAAAGGGTTTTTTCCACACACACAAAATATAGTTTGACAGCAAAAACCCACTGTTATAAGGCACTATAGAATCCAGTAATTGACAAGAATCAAAGAGGTTCTAGCCATTTACAACAGCAGCAAGCACAGAGAGCTGCAATGCTAGGAAAAAAACAGACGGACTGTAAGAAAAACAAGATGTTTAAAACCAACCTTTAACCATTAGGCATTGCATAAAATCCTCATAAACATGCAGATTATTCCATGTGTTTACTATGGGAGTTCTTTACGTTTTTACTGAATGTTGGAGACTATGCTCCCAGCTGGATCAGAGGTACAAAGCATGACAGTTTTTATGTTCTTTTCTCCCACGCAAATGCTACAGGGAGTAAAAGCTCTACTATGCATTACTCACATGCCACAGGCGGTTTGCTTCTATAAAAATCAAATTAAAAAACCCTAAACACAACAGAAGTTAGGCAAACCATACAGAGCCTAACAGCTGTACAGATTTGCAGGGCAACCGCAAACAAACAGACCTCTGCAGACCCTCCCTAGCATTTGTCTTCCTCCCTTTTCTTCCCAGTTTAGGCAAGGAGGAAGGTTGCTGTGGGTTGTGACCCTCCCTGAAGAACAGCAGCACTGCAGAAGATGGTTCTCTCTTGGCTTCCCACAGGACAAAAGCCTAGAAATGTTGTGGGCCGCAGGTAGAAAGGTTGCTACCACCATGTCTCTCAGATGCCAGGCTGAGGCACCCACACATGCAAAACTTCCACTGTGCAGAAAGTGCCTAGTTTCCATGAGGTGCTACACTGAACTATTTCACATGCTCCAAGTGAACCACCCCGAGCTAGCTCTCACTTTCTGCAAAGATGACTGCCACCGGTGAGCTACCCCCAGCCTTCCAGGCTCTCTGTACTCTTCTACACAGCATTTCTGGCCATCCCTGCCCTCCTTCACTTACAGGTGCTCTTGCTTCCAACCTTTATTCCCCGCTCTCTCCAGCTTCCAGTTCCTCAGACCACACAGTCTCCCAGTAATTGCTCTAGATGCTCACTAGTCACTTGGCTATCAGGTTCCCCTGTATTGTACGGAAGGCACGATAACACTGGGGAAAACAGTGGGAAAGAACCCCAACCAACCAAAAGCAGCTTTCTCCCCCCCATCTGCCCCAGCTTCAAAGTTCACCTTCCTAAACTTGTCCCAGTCTCCTCTCATACATCTCCAGACACTGGTCCAGATACTGGTAGGGAGTCACACCCTCCCATTGGTAGGGATCTAAAATCTGTTCATCCCCAGTAGGAATGAGGGCTCCATGTCTTAAATTACAGCTTAAAATTAAGTCTGTCTGCAAGCAGTTTTTTCATAACAATGTGGCATGCCAGGTCTCCACTGAAACATGAAACCTCATCTAACTACAACTCTGAATGTTTTCCAGCGGCGGTAGAGCTGCACCTGGGCTACAGCACATAATCCCATGTTTTACAGGTATAGAAAGTAGCCTTTTGGTAAAGTACGAAACAGTGACAAACTTGAAAGCGCAGAGTAAGGCGGTGAACGGTATTGACGAAGTAAAGAACAGAGGGGTTCTCCTCTCGGCGCTCTTTCACCGGGCCGGTGCACTTTTTTTTCGCCAGCCCACCGCGGAGCGCCCGACAGGAGCGGCACCGCCCCCCCCGCAGGCTCCGGGAGGGCGCGCAACGCCTCATAGGCGCCCGCTCTTTCCACAGGGCGTTGCCCAGCTGTGTGCTCCCTTCTCCGTAAAGGCGAGGGGCTGAAGGAGGCAATCGCCGGTGCGCAAGTACCCGCCCCCTCTGGCGGCGGGAGGGCGCGCAACGCCTCATAGGCGCCCGCTCTTTCCACAGGGCGTTTTGCGCATCTGTGCTCCCTTCTCCGTAAAGGCGAGGGGCTGAAGGAGGCAATCGCCGGTGCGCAAGTACCCGCCCCCTCTGCTCTGAACGCACGTTTGTCCTTCTGCCTCGTCCTTCACGCTTCTTTCTGCTTTGCCAAAGCAGGTTGACACGCCGCGGGTCGAGCTTCCAAAAGAACACACAAACTGGTTATTCCTAAGGCACAGGAAAGGGATGGATTTGCTAGAGATTGGGGGGGAGGGACACACACCACAGGAATTCAGGTTTAAAAGAAAAATCCTTTGGTTTCGGGTTTGGTTGTTGGTTTGTTTGGGTTTGAGTTCGGGTTTGGTTGTTGGTTTGTTTGGGTTTGGATTGGGTTGGGTTTTGTTTTGTTTTGTTTTTTTTTTTACAGACTTTAAAAAAACCTCCCTGAAAATACATTAAATTGATAAGACTTGTGAACTGCGATCTCAGTGGTCCGCTACCAAAATGCAACTGACTTTCTGGAAGACTGAGAGCTGGTATTTAGACAAAGGCTGCTTAGGAGACTCACCTGCCGAATTCCCTCTATACCTTTGCTGGAGTGTGTTTGTCAGTGTACAACTTCTTAATCTGCAAAATAACAGTTTGCTAAATAAGTTCTTAAGTAATTTTCTAATGCTGTTGTCTCCTAGCTCTTCCTAACAGAACAGATCGGTAACTCAAAGGCACATCCATAACACAGGGAATTCTAAAGTCAACTACAGAAATTCAGTTTAACCCCGTGGGATGTTCAGGAGATCCAAGACAACCATACAAACCTATATACTGTATATACCAGAGGAAGCACTTCACACTCTATAAACAAAGAAGGAAAGTGGGCAAGTTTTACTAACATCTTCTAAAAATTCTTAGCTGGTCTCTTGGGTCTTATCTGTCAGTATCAGACAACAGCAAAAGTAAGGACACAAATTAAAGATTTCCTCCCAAGAAGTGAAAGAAGTCTGAATGATCCAATAACTACCTTGGCTTTCACTTCTTTAAACCCAACAATGAGGTATCTGAAGTATCTGAACCAGCTACACACCTTAGTCACGATCAGGTACATTCTTTAAATTGAAGATTATAACAATGTTGGGAGAATATAAGAAGTGGTCAGAAAATAAATCAAAAATGTTGATGTTTTAGAAGACCTTACTTAAAGTTTGCTTCTTTGTTGTGCTTTAGCTTCTTCCGCTGCATTACAAGCTTAAGACACTTAATCCCTTCAGAAAAACTGCTGTCCTCACTACTGTGCCAAAAAGATCACCCACAGACTGTCCACGAGGAGAATTTCCAGTAGTGTGCAAGAACAGAGTCAGGGGTTACATGAGAGACTAACCCACAGAAGGGCTGCACCCAAAGATGGTGCTGGCTGATCTCAATGGTGACCAAGATGGGGGAAGTCCCAAACAAGTGCAAAAATGCCATCATGGCCATCTTCAAAAAAAAGCCAGAAGAACTGTACAGGGAACTACAGGCTGATCAGCCTAGTTTTGGTCCCTGGGAAAGTCACAGAGAAATACCTCTACAAGAGGAAAAACATTACAGTGTGCTTAGGGAGACAACTTAGATGGGTAAAAATCAGTTGGATGATTGGCTTAGAGGTAGCAGTTAATGGCTTGTACTCTACCTGGACCACAGTAACGAAGTGGAGAACTACAGAGGCCCAACCTGTGACCTGTCCTGCTTAACAACTTTATTGGTGACCTGGGAGGAGTCACTCTTGTCAAGTGTGCAGATGACACCAAACCAGGGGGAACAGCCGATGAGCTGCAGAGCAGGGCTGCCATCCAGAGGGACCTGGGCAGGGTAGAAGAACAGGGCCTTGTGCAGTTCAGCATGGAGACATACCAAGCCCTGCCCCTGGGAAGTCAGAGCCCCAGGCAGTGGTCCAGGCTAGACACTGCTTGCCTGGGCAGCAGCTCTGCAGAAAAGTCCTTGGGGCCCTGGGGTACAGCGAGCTGCACAGCAGCCACCCTGGGGCTGGCAGCAGCGAAGGCCAGCAGCATCCAGCACTATAGTAGCATGGGCACAACCAGGAGATGGAGGGAAGTGGTGATCCCCCTTGACTCAGCGCTACTTAGACCACACCTAGATAAGATACTGAGTCCTCTGGTTAGCGCTCCCCAGTCCAGGATGCTGCCAAACTGGAGAGAGCCCAGTGGAGGCCCACCAGGATGCTCAGGGGCTGGAGCACCTGCCCAGCAAGGGGAGCCTGAGGTCCTTCAGCCTGGAGAAGGGAAGGCTTTGGGGGCACCTCAGAGCAGCCTTCTGCCTACAGGCAGGTCACTGACAAGACAGAGCCAGGCTCTGTCATAGTGGCTGGATGAGAGACAACGGGCACAAGCTGAAACAAGACAAGTTCAGACTGGAGATAAAGAGAAACCTTTCTCTGTACGGGGACAGTGCAGCAGCGCTGCAGGTTGCCCAGAAGTGCTGTGTAGTCTTTGTTCTTGGAGGTTTTCAAGACAGACTGCATAAAGCTCTGAGCCACGTGGTCTGACCTCCTCGCTGACTCTGCTTTGAGCAGGACGTTGGACTAGAGACCCTTGAGATTTCCTCCAGCCTTAACTGTGGCATGACACTGTCTACAGTGCTGTCAATCTTCAATGCAAAACTAAAAGTCTAGTGAGCTCTTTAACCTTTTGTTTACATTAATCTTACCTGTTAATTTAATAGGTGACCAGAATTCTACAACAAATCCAATCTGTAAGCTGACAGCATCTTTACAAAGCTGCTGTCATGGAAGAAAAACACAGAAAAGTTTGAAAAACCTGCTAATTTAGATCCACAAGCCTGCATGGTATCCCCTTCCACTCTTTTGGAGACTGAGGAGGAGGGGCCTTCATAAGTACCATCACACTGCCTGTTACGTATGCTTATTAGAAGTACAAAGAGAATTGCACGACTCTTCAAGCAGGTAATACAGTAACAACAAAACAAAGTCACATGTGCCAGAGCTCAGTGCTGCTCCACCTGCAGTCAGTATAAAACACAAATTCAGGAAAATCAGTACTGGACACAAAACATATAGTTTTTTTGGATCTAAACCTAAATTCATTCTTTTATATATATATATGGCCAAAAAATAAAAAAATCAGTTCCATAGATCACAGAACTTATCACAGGTGGAGTAGAAATGAGAAGACCTGCATTCATCTATATCAGAGAAAACAGGAAGCAGATGTGCTGCTGCCATGCAGAGTGATAACAGAGCCCCTGTGTTAGCAAACAAAATTGCCAATGCAGCCGCAAGAGGTACATCACAACTCCTAAAAAATAACGCAGGACATGAGAGTTTCCTCAAACCACCCAACTCATTAGCAGAACCCTGATGTTTGCTTTTAAAAAGGTCTGCTGTGTGTAGTCCTCATGCCAGGGATTACCGAACTTCAGTAACGGAGGACTTGATTCTTGTATAAGTAAACTGATTAAAACTTAGTAGCGTGTACGAAGTTCTTTGGATAAGAAGTGGCGTATGAAACAGCTGTTAATCCTCCAATCTCCTTAGCAGGGAGGGAAGGTTCAGAGAGAGTGCAGTCAGCTAACAAGCATGCTCTACAGCAGTCAGACAAAGGGGATGTGAGAAACAGTTAATAGTTTCTGAGATGGCTATAAGTTACAGGAGTCTCATATTTTAAAGAACAAGTGGAAGGGACTGCATAAATACCAACCCTTAAGAGGAACTTTGAAAACCCCAACCTAGCATTACCATAACAGACAAATCCTCAACAGTTTGAGGAAGGCTCACAAAAAGGAATGACTACCACACAACCAGTTTGCTTACTGATAACTAAAAGAAGCTTTTTTAGGTTTACCAGTTATTGGGCATTATATTCCCAATCCACACTAGAAACCATTATACAGATTCCCAATGTTTGGAACAATCGTGATCTCATCTGGTTATTGACCTCAGGACTCTGCAGTTGCAGTGTCTAACGTCCAGAAGCAGAACAATAGTAACTGATCAGCCCCACTTGTAAGTCATCATCTTGAGCTCCATCCATGCTAAGGTACAGCATCTAACCTACATCCATCACAGCCTGGGCGAAAACAGGTGTTACTGGGAAATGAGAACTACTAGGGGAGGAAATGAGAAACAAAATTTAGCATTTGACCTTCCTGTTCTTCACTTAGACAGACTCTATCTACACATGAATTTAAAATCCTGCTCAACTAAATTAGTAACTACATATAAAAACATTGCAAGAAGTCAACATATTAAGACCCAGCAGAAAGGCTGTCTTCTTTCATAGTTGCACAAAGTCTACAGAGTTCCCTGTTTTTCCTGTTGTATTGTCAGCTATGTGGCCTGCACTGAAAGATCCTAAAAGCCACCCTCTGTAGAAAGTTCTCTTTTGCCAATGGAAAAATTGTCCCAGATAGGCAAGCAACTGGAGGGGGGGGGAGAGAGATTTGTACAAGTATGTACATGCATGTACATGATCATTCCTACAAATCAGTCTATCACATATGCTCTCTAGATCTACTTATCTATTTTTCCCTTCCCTTACTCTATTTTTCTTTCTCTTCTGTTTTCTTTGCTAGTTACAGTAAGTTTTCAGGTACTCTAAATACACCAATGAAGAACTCAATCTGTGCATGTGGTAAAACAGCTTTACATATGGCAATACAGGAACAGTACAAGTCTCTACGTATTCTACAATGTTAATAAAAATCCTAAATATCTTTTTAGATTTCCCCTGGGGAAATGCCAAGATGAACAGAAGCATGAGAGGATGGCTACTGGTTGAAGTAAACCTCCACTTCCCTTCTTCCTTCCTCCTACCCTTTCCCTTTCCCTCACTCTGTGCCTCCTCCCTCCTGCAGCACAGAAACAGTAGATCAGACAACTATCTACTGTATTTTATTATCTACTGACAATTGCATACTCTATGGTCAGTCTTAATTTATCACTCTCCTGCAGCTGCAAGATTGCATCAGGCAGAAACCTTTTGACTGGCTGGGCTACCACGACCTTTAGGGCACACCCCAGCATGTGTTGACTACCAATATATGTTGGGGACCGTAAGACCTCATTTTAGGATGTCAGGACACAGTGATCAAATACAGTTCTACTCCAGATATGAATAAAAATCCACGTGCATAACCTACCTCTTTCCAAGCCCAGCTTTTCCACTACAATAAAACAGTGGGGAAATGAGAATTTTCTATGCTCTTTCCTGTTATACATTCTATTTTACTTTCTGTTCTCCAGAAATTTCAACACAATTTTTTTTTTTTTAAATTCTCTCAGGAGATGGATATGTGTAGTTCAAAATGCAAGAGTACAAATCATTTACACAGCGCCAACATCTGCACACAAATCCTGGGCAGAGTAAACGAGCACAGTCAGTGAATAAGATTTAAAAATGGTTTGCTGTCACACTGCTGCATTTTGGCAATATGGCATTATTTGGATCAATGTGGGCGTTTCCGGCCTTCGCTGAACTCTCTGCACACCATACTATGCTGAATGGTGCCAGAGGACCAGCTGATGTCATAAACACTAACTTCAGATTTGAAGTGACAAAGAAACATCTCTGGTAATGATGTTAACTTGTCCTTCTTAAGTCTTTTGACAGTGAAGACAATGGCAGTGCAACAATCCTTGACTCACATAGTACAAATCACAGCAAATTCCTCTGTCATACAAATCTGTAGACTCTGCAACATCATTTGTTGTAGGAATTTGAACAAGGCAAGGGATTTTCTCATTACAAGCAGAAGACCGTCAGCTTGATAAACGTAATTCTACTGCTGCTTCTGACGCGGAGTGGCTCTGTTAGAACACTTCTACATTTCAAAGATAGATGCTATTTTAGATACCCAACATGCGATGCTGGAGTGTGATTTAGAGAAGAACTAGTCACTGCTACAGTCAACGTTATGGATCCATACAGGAAATGGATGGCATGTTCTATGAGGCTGAGAATTCTGGAAAAAAATGAATTCTGGAGGAAAAAAATGAGTATGAGTCTGAAGCTGGACATTAAGTTATTACACAGTTTAGACTTCAGCTACTCTATGCTTTGTTCCATAACTGAAAAAATTTTACAACCTCACAGACATATGATTAAATAAAATTCAGCGTTTGTGAAGTACCCAAACACAGTAGCCATGACTGCCACAGAAGGACCCATAAAAGCATAGTCAAGGTGGATTTTCAGAAAGCTTTCTACAAAATTCTTCAAACACTTACAAAAAACAACTGGTCGTGACAGAAAAAGAAAAGGTTCGTATGGACAAGTAATCGGTTAAGTAGCAGGAAACAGAGGGTAAAAGTAAATGGTCAATTCCTGCAACGGAGGGAGGCCACTTGCAAAATTTCTCGAGGATCTGTGATGGATCTACTGTGGCAAAGGTGAGCAGTGAGCAACATCCAGTTATTCAAAACAGTACAAACTAAAGATTCATGGCGGGACACTGTGAGACTGAATGGACAACAGAATGGCAGGTGACATTCAACAAATAAAGTGATCTACATGGAGGGAAAAAAGCTGCAGTCCTAGTAAGCTGATGGGGTCTAAGCTGACCATTATATTACTCAGGAATGAGATTTTGGGTTATGATAGTCCCATGAAAACAGCAGTTTGGTCCTTGATAGTGCTCAAAAAAATAAATTATATGTTAGAAGTAAGGACAGGAACATCATCAAGCCATTGTATAAATCTGTGTTTCAATCTAACCATGTTTATACTTAACACTGTATTTTTTATTCCACTTATCTCAAAAAGAGTAACAGAACTGGAGAAGGTTCCTAAAAGGACAAAAAGGATGATCAAAATATGCAATAGCTTTTCCTTCAAGAAGAAGTCTAAGCAATCTTAGGTTTTTCATTCTGGAAAAGAGAATTTTGGAGAGGACTGACAAATTTACGAAGCATTAAGTAGGTTCTAGGTGGTACCAAGTAACTGCACATTATCTCTTCCAGTACAAGGATTAAGAGCCATTGAATTAAGCTCATCGGAGATAGCTTCAAAAGGACAAGAGGTGGTTCGTCATGTAACTGGTAGTTCACCTGAAGAACCACCAGCTTATTGCCAAAGGAGGCTGTGGATTCTGCCTGACTTCACAAAGAAACTGGACATATTCAGAGATGACAATCTACTGATGTTAATAAGGACATAAACCACAACTAACTCCGAAATTGCCTGCGCTTAAAAGAGTTGGAAACTTGTAAGATACCAGGTAACAGCAGCACATGAACTTTTCCTGTTCTTACTCCTCCACAGGCATTTATTTATGGCTATTGTAAAACACGTTGCTGGTCAAGAGACTTATTTGGACTGACCCAATATGGCCATTTTTATGTTCTAATGCTACCTTCAGAAAAGTGTTCAAATAGCAGAAAAGAACATGAGGCAACAACACCTAACTGTTTTTCTCCACAATTGTTAACAGCATCTAATTAAATTACCACCACCCATCCTGTGCAATGAATGACTCATGGATCCTATGGGGAAAGGAAGAGGGAAAACAAACCAATGTAAGTAATTAAAGACTACACCAAAACACACATGAAACACAGAAGGCAAATTAGGCAGGATTAACTTGCTTGTACATTTCCCAATCTGTGATAGCTTGGCTTTGCCACCAGACAGCTCTAACGTCTCCCGTGTACAACTCCTGTTTCTAAAACAGCATAGATAAGTTTCCAATGGCCGGGAAGAGTTTGATATATGGGTCTTCTGATGGAGAACTCCACTCACACGTCAGAGTCAATGGAATGGAATATGTAAAGAATCTCAACTGCTTCCCTCGAAAGAGACAACTGCATAAGCTATCAAAGACAGCGCTTTAAGCTAAACCGTCTGACCTTGTACTCAAGCAGATATGGGAGCACTCAAACTATATTCTAGCAGCTAAGCTGGGCAGCCATACCTCTCTCCATCCATTCCAGGCAGATCAAAGGTGCATATGACCATAGCTGTAGATGTTATTGAACAAGAAGAAATCAGATGTCAGCACATTGACATGGAAGTGTTTTGTCATCAGTACTGGAACATCACACGCATCTCAGCCAATTACAAAGACACTGCTGTAAAAGTTATACTGCATCTTCTGCATTGGATCATAACCAGAAAGTGATGGCTGATTATGTGTTAAAACCGGGCTGAGTTTACTAATACTTGCATCTGTCAAAGGGAAGGCAGATTTTTTTTTTTAATCCTGGGTTCTTTCCTAGGACATAACCTTCCGAAGAGAGTAGAATATGCTGAACAAGGCTGAGTAAGTATACATAGACTGCAACTTCAAAAAAGCTGATTGTTTTTAGGGACGGACGTTTAGGGATTCCATTTTAGTAGGAAGAGCAAAACACTAATTTCCATATAAGTTGCTATGCCTGATGGTGGCTGCCAAGAGAAAATGTACAAAGGAGAATTGAAGTATATATGTATAGGACTATGAAATACTGTTTGTAAGTTATTTTGTGAAAAGCTGAGGTTTAATGTCTTCTCTAAAAATGTTTGCTGTTCAGTGCAAATATGATTTAAGTACCCATATAAATGTTTAATCCTTCAAATGCTATTAAATTCTTAGCTCCAGACCTATCTTGTAGCATAATGTTCCACTACATTAGTGGTAACATATGTAATAACAAAAAAAGTGCATTTTTTTTATTTACATTTATTTATTTACATTTACTGAAAGGAAAAAGAAAAAATCTGAAACGTAATGTCTCCCTGGTTTTTGAAAAAGATAATCCAGGAGGATCTGATTTATCGCCTCGACAAAAATTACTCATTTTCCTCTTTAATGTCACTATTCTAAGAAAAGAGTCCCAAATTCTGCAATGGCCTCCAAAATCAGATATTCAGAGAGACTTAAAAATTGTCAGTTTTTTTGTTTTTAAGGAGAGCTGGAGGTATTTTATCTCCATAGCATTTTTAGAGGAAAGATGGGAAAAGGCCTCTGTCATGCTTTAGCTTTAGGTAAAGGAACAACAGTTATTTATCTAACTGCATCACTATTACATTTTTGGCATCCATGTTTGCTTTTTGCTAAAGAAAAGAAAGGGCTAGTAAGCTTTATCTAGTGACAGCAGTCCGCTTTCCTGAATTGTCATAGCTTTGCCACTTCTCAGTTTGCACGTCAGGCTAACATCCTTGAAATATTTTGCTGAGTTTCACACACAGACATACACACACAACCCCATGGTTCTGGCCTTCACATGTAGTTATTTCATTCCACGTGCATTCATGCTGCACTGGTCATTTATTTAAAATTCGCTAAAACACAAAGCATTTAATTTCCGAGTAGGTACAGATTTCTCCTTCAGAACCCAGCTAATCTGTTCTCTTTTTAATTGCAACATAGCCAATTTCTGGGTTTCATTAACTTTCTGCATTGAACTGGTATCTAGGAAATCTCTTTGTGTACAGTTTAGACAACTAAATTGATTTACAACTAAATTGGTTTACATACAAAGACTATGTCAGACCATGTTTTTATAACACTCAATTCAATGTAATCTACAAGAGCCCACTTCCTGTACTGAATTACAGCTTTCAAATACTATATTGATATCATAACTTATGCCACAGTCTGTTCAACTTCTGTGTACCTACTCACTTAGTATCTGATGAAAGACAAAACAGCATTTTAATATTAATTTTTATGCCCAGAGTCCGTCAGTCAACAGATTCAACAATATCAAGCAAGATTTAAAACACACATAATTCACAATAGCTATTGAGGTACTTACATTATCCAGGGAACAATTATATACCTTTTGCTGGCAACAGCTCAGCCACTTAAGGACAAGAGAGTGAACTTTTACACCTACATCCAGAAATTGCAGCTGTTTCTCACTCTCCTGACCTGGAAGAAACAAGCTGCTACTACCAGTTAAAGATATGCTAACTAACCATTGGTAATATAAGCTCTCGCTACACAGCGCTAGGGAACAGAGAGGACTATTTGAAGACAGACATGTACAAAGACAAACTGAGTCTGCAAATTTTTTTGAGAAACACCAGTATAAGTTTAAGGAGAACAGGTAATCTTTGCTTCTTTTAAATTCTCCATGGATTTCTGGAAAAGGCTTGGAGACATTAGGAAAAAGAAACTAACAACACATTTAATAGCTGAATGCCCACCTGAAAACTAAGGGCAGAGAAGGACCACAGTGTCTCCCAGTATCCAAACCCACACTCCTGGAAGGGAGAGAGCAATCACAAGCGTTTCTCACATAGGAAATCAGTGGTTTATAATCACCCTCCCAAACTTAGCAGGATTTTTCTCAATAATTTTACATGAAACCACACACACTGCGAGTGGCAATCTTTTCTGAGTTTTAATAAGCAAAAACTGCTTTGCAACCCTAGTGTGTCAAGCCATCAGTCAACATCCATGTGGTATAGAAGCATGCAATCTTCATGGAATAGCTCTGTAGGATGTGGGTTTTGTGACCAGTCATGCAGCATACGCAGTGAGCAGCAAGACAACTGAAGCAGACAGTGATTTAACAATACGTGGTATGAAACAGTCAAATTAGCAATGCACAAGCATTAGCCAAAATAATGACTGGAGCTCAGGCAGAAAAACGGATCTTGTTCAGTTGAGTAATTTGCTTACAACAAGTATCGTCCCTGCTTCTGGTGTTAATTTTCCAAAGTGCAATTATGCCATAGCTAAAAGATGGAAATGATCACCACAGTATTCAATGCATTAACCTGTATGCCATTAATTTTGCTCAAATATTACTATAAAACAGTCCCAGAGACTTCAATTACACTAAATTACTTCAGACATCAGGAGACTCGATCAAATGCCACAAACTGAGAATGGCAGTATGAGGGTATCATCAATGCCCGAGCTCCACATTTAGGGCACAGGCAAGTAAAATACACTGCCCAGTGGGCAAACTGCCTCCCAACGTACTGGAAATGAAAGAAGCAACACACCACAGACAGTCTGACCTCAGAAAAAACATCTTCTTGATCTCAGATCTACCAGCCAAGTTGACTCCAGTGATGTGAACCAGAGACCAGGCAAGCATCTAAGAACACTGAGACCACTGTCCACCATTCTCCACGTTCCTTCCAATGCTTCAGAAAAGGCTACAATAAAACTAACCAATTGCTCAGCACAAGAATAAGCATCTTCCCCAAATCCCACAGATGACCAGATAAACTGCTGAAACACAAGTTTTCTCCCCTCCCTCCCTCCTTTTTTTTTTTTTTTTAAATATAAAGCTACAATCATTATCAGATTTCATGGAAATTTTCTCTGAGGATACATGTTACCAGCTTCTGAGAACCATAGCCCTTAATTTAGGGAAAGTTTTTACTCACTGTAGATTGAAGAAAACCTACAACAGTGCACATTTGAAAAGCTGTGAATAAGGGTCACAGAAACTTCAGAGAGAGGCATGAGAGGTATTCAGCACAATTTAAGTATTAGGTAGAAACCACTGTTGGTAAACTCAAGATTAAGCATTGTGCTGACTCTTCCCACTTTCAATGGGAACTCAGGACTAGATAGGATCACTGTTGAGTCACTAATTTCCACCTTCCACAAGAGCAGATATCCACATAAAGATCTGAGATGGACTATCTTGAACAATCTCGAACATTCACTTTGTCCTGTTGTCCTGGGTTTGGCTGGGGTAGAGTTAATTTTCTTCCTAGTAGCTGGGTTTGGATTTAGTATGAGAATAATGTTGATAACACACCGATGTTTTAGTTGTTGCTAAGTAGTGCTTACACTAGTCAAGGACTTTTCAGCTTCCCATGCTCTACCGACTGAGAAGGCTGGGGGTGCACAAGAAGCTGGGAGGGGGCACAGCCAGGACAGCTGACCCAAACTGGCCACAGGGACATTCCATACCATGTGACGTCATGCTCAGTACATCAACTGGGGGAAAGTTGGCCAGGGGGGCCGCTGCCTTGGGACTGGCTGGGCATCGGTCAGCAGGTGGTGAGCAATTCCATCATGCATCACTTGCTTTGTATATTGTTTTATTATTATTGTTATTATTACTACTATTTTATTTTATTTCAATTATTAAACTGTTTTTATCTCAACCCACGAGTTTTCTCACTTTTACTCTTCCAATTCTCTCCCCCATCCCACCGGGCAGGGGGGGGAAGTGAGCGAGTGCTGTATGGTGCTCAGTTGCCGACTGAGGTTAAACCATGACAACTGTCCTCCCGTCCCCTGCACACACTGTGAGCTGCAAGTCATCTCCCAGCTCCCCACAGCAGATTAAAGATTGCCAGTATAAAAATTCCAAAACCAGAAAACCAACATTTCTCCAGAAAATAAAAAGGAGAAATTGCCAATGTTTTGAGCTTGTCAACACCAGTACAAGTCTTTGAGGAACAACTTTTCAGTCAGGAAATGTGGTAGAAAAAAAATAGATAATAACTACAGAGCCACAGAGAACTTTTAGCAGTCAGTAGCTTATGGAAGACAGAGCCTCACAACTCAGGGCTTAGACAAGCAATTGGCTTAAAAGGGGGACCATTAAAAAAAGAAAAAAAAAAAAAAAGAGGGGAGGGAGGGGAGAACAGAAGGAACCTTCATAGAAATTGGTGCTAACATCTTGCAGACCCTGCGCTTCAGGCAGAAAGCATTAAATTTGTAACAATTAAAAGAAAAAAGAAACCACCATAGAAAAGACAAAGGAAGGAGGAGTCACATTGCATGCATACACCTCTTGGGTCTCAGAACCCTCCCCAAAATCCCCTGTATATACAAAATAGAGGTCCTGTAATGCAGAATGATTTTGATCCACAGACAAAACAGCTTAGCCTGAGTATCACAAGAGACCTTTCATTTAGACACAGTTCAAGAAGTAGAAGCCTGAAATATATTATGTCATCAAAGCAAGAGACTGAGTGCATGAAGCAGAAGCTGAGCCATGGACATGAAAAAATAAATACATAAATCACTAACACCAAGTGAAGCAAATGTAGAAGGCAAAGCACAAAGCCCTTAACCAGCACTGACAGAAAAGGTGATCCTGGCTCTCCTCAACGATTCACATATTCATACGAAAGAGGTAGGCGTTATAAACTAGTCCTGACTAGATGGAGAAACCACTTCTGCTGAGACAAGATGGTCCATGGGAGAAGGAATTAGACAGAAAATTAACAAACCTATATGGTTAGCCAAGTGTAGTGTTGCTGTGAGAATGATCTCAAATTTAACTGGGAAAGGCAAATGGGTGGAAAAAGAAACATTTCAGAGAAAAGCTAGTTAACTTTACAGAATAAGAGAATATAAAGCTTATAGGAGAATACAAAAGAATAAAAATATACAAAGCCTGTTGTGTGGTAACACTACTCAAAGTGAGAAACAGCTTGATGCAAACTATTCTGCTGACAAAAAAACCCAAACAAAACAACAAAAAAAACCCAAGCCCAAATTCACGCCCAGTGTATTCTAAGTCTGAAGACACTCCAGTGATTCACAACTAGCCTGTCTGAACAAGAGGTAATAACATGCTGTCAACAAGATTGACAAGCCTTTCTTTCCTGCCTTCATACAAAGATATTTCCCAGCTCCCCTATGACAGCCAACCTCGGGTTTTACTATTTCCTTCAGGTTACATCAACCATGATTGGCCTTCAAGGTAGGACAGTCTCTCCAAGATAAAGATTAAACAAAGAGTCAAGCATGTAGCCAGAATTAGAAGTGGTTTCATATTCTGCCACTGCCCTTAAATCTCTGTCTATGGTACCTTCCAAAAGTATTTCCCGGTTGCTATGCAGAATGTGCATGTCAGCAAGAAAGACTGGCTATATGGAACAGACCACAGAAAACCTACTGAGCACGTACATTTAAACAAAACAAAAATAAATAGTTTTAAAGTGATAAAGTGGTATTTGTTACAATAGACAGGCATGCAATTTTGTGGGGACAATGTTCAGTAGACGTGTTCACCTGCAGAATAGGAATGCTCTGAAAAGACAGAATCTATAGTTGTTTTATTAACATGGTATGTATGAGAAGTCTCTACTCCAGTACTTGATCACCTTCTTGCTCAACCATTCTGAATATTTTGCGAAGATTTAAGAAAAATCTTAACAAATTTTGATTAAGAACAATGCATTTCAAAAACATCAAATTAAAAAAAAAAACACCACATTACTGTTAATATAGAGAAATTACACCTTGGAACAAGAGTTTTTAATTTTTTTTTTTTTTAAATGGTATGAATTCATCTTAAGTACTGTCCGGAAACTAATGAAAGAACTCTTTCTAAAAGGAAACTACATTTCTCAACATACAAGAAGCTGTGTGTGAGAAAGTGCCACCAAAATAAGTTTGTATTGAATTATTATTTATATCTACATCCTGTTTAGCCATTTAGGAAAAAAAGTTAAGTACATGTTTTGTAGACCCCTTTGTGTAAAGCTTTGAAAAGGCTTCTGCTAAAAGAGGGAGGGCCCCGGTACTTATATCCTCCAATTCACACTGTGTAGCAACTCAAAACCTTCAGCCTGGATTTCCCCAACAAAAATAAAGCCATCCTTCTCATTTCCTCATGGAGCAGTTGGTTTTAAGCCTTAAACAAAGAAATATAAGGGGGATGTTGAACTACAGAAAAAAATAGTCATGTTATTGTTTACAGTAACTTCATAAAAATATTTTAAATGAGCCAAAACCAAGCTT
Organism: Aptenodytes forsteri; assembly: GCF_000699145.1. Lineage (NCBI taxonomy): Eukaryota > Metazoa > Chordata > Aves > Sphenisciformes > Spheniscidae > Aptenodytes > Aptenodytes forsteri. Next base: position 6,599,667 of record NW_008794581.1, on the reverse strand, counting down.
TGCCAGAGAAGGCTACGTTCATCAAGCGAGTTCTGCATAAGTGTTTTTCTACGGCTCTCCGCATGTTCCTAAGACTCATAACCTTTGAAAGAGGTAGGACTGGGCACAGAGACTGCCTAAGGACCCTTTTCTGGCCTAATTACAGGAGCACTGCATTGAAATATAATTGAGGTTTGCTTGCACTTTGGACACCTACTTGAAGTGGCAGGCTACCTCAAGAAGTTATGGCTTACATTCAGGTGCTCCTCATCTTTGAAATAGTTGTGCAAGGACAGCACACACTCTCACACTACCTTACAAGGATGTTCCAGCATACACTCTCACAACTAGGTATTAGGTTTTTAGAGCCTGAAGCAAACTTAATTACTCAAGTTTGTCTTCAATGAAAATACATGCTTCCCCTTTACATGCATATTTCTGAGAGCAGGTGCAGTTGGGTTCCTGTCAAAGACAAAATAGAGAGAGTCCAGCCAAAGCAGAGCAGGAGATGAAAAGCACAAGTGGAACCCCCTCACACACCCAGAGTGAGCACTGAAAACACCAGCCAGCACTGAAATAAATTAAGCAGCACAGAAGTTAACCAGCAGTAGTGCAGATTTACTAGTATTTCCTGAAACTTGAGGACATAAACTATTAAAGCTGACCACTTTTATTTCATACCACATTCTGAGAACCCTGGAAAAGGAGCCAAAATGAGTCCGAAGCATTTTTACAGCACAGAAGGTACTCCAGATGCAGACAGTCATCAGATACAAACTAGCATAAGACCTCTCTGGCCCCATACATAATTGCTTTTAATTTCATTTATTAGTATTGTTGGCTGACCAAGTAGAAGGTCATACACTAGAATAATCCTATATTTCATCACAAAAAATATGATTTGAAGTATAACTCATATACTGTATTTCTGTAAAAGAAGACCAAAACAAGCCTTATCTGCCAGGGCAGAGGGGAGGAAAAAAAAAAGTACCAGTTCCAATAAACACACCAAGGCCAACCAACCCTCAAAAATACCAAATCACAACTGTTAAGTCCTCACCACACAGAGAATGTTTCTTTAAATTATCTCAATGTCGTGATCATTGTAAAATGTATTTCATTTTATTAAATCACCATTCTGGAGTACGCATTCTGCCTTCAGGCTTTTTGAAAAAAATGTGTATGGTGCTGAGTTCTAAAAATATGTTTTCTTTCACATTTACAGAGGTACGTCTATGACAAAAATTGCATGTAGCCATCTGCTCAAATTATTAGATAATCGTCTCACGTGACACCAAACAAAAGCGGCTAACTCTTGCATACTTGGGCTTTATTTTAAATAAAGATGCCACTCAAAATTAAATATTATAATAATATATATAAAATAATAAATATATAACACCACAATCTAGCTCTGTTTTAATTCTACGGTACAGGAACTAGCCCAAAACCAAATTATTTACAAATGTTGCTCAAAAAAAATGCCAATAGAAATTTATTGTTTGGAAATTAGTTTTCATTCATGTGGTTTTCATTTTTCTGGGCTTGGTTTTACCCTATTTTAAACATCCATTCCACACTTCCACCATGGGGGAGGGGAGTATTTTTTTCTTCTCCCTAAACAACTTGCTGCTTCTTCTCTTGAACTTCATTCCACTTCTGGTTGTTTGTTGGGATCTGTTTTAAACAAGGGAATTAACATTAGCTTTCCTGCAAAATGCAGCACTCAAACATTAAATCCACCACATAAAACAGTTTGGAACTGCTGCTCAGAGACTGTATACAGGCGTTTCAATGTCAGGAAATTCTAAAACCAGCTGCACAGTCTCTTGTCTCTTAAACTTACTGAACCAGCTGGTTTTGACATAGCTCAGCTTTGCCGTTTTGATAGTGACAGCACCAAAAATCACGTTCTTTGATGAGTTGGATGACTATTATTGCCATGATGTCTAGCTGAAAATTTTCCTATCACAGTCAGAACCTGCGTATGACATCAACTTCATAGCTTCCAAAAAGATCAACAAAAAGATGCTTAAGTTGTAAGTATCCCAGAGCTATCTGTTTCACACATGTTAAAATACCCATGTTATTTGCTGGTTTATCTAACTCACTGGTTTATCTAACAACCTTTTTGACTGCCACCCCTCAACTTTATTAGAGAACAACACAGCACTACAGAAAGCTGAAGCCAAGCATAATTTGGAATTTTGAGGGCGATCTAACTCAGCTTGTCCTTCACAATATGCAGCTACTTGTTCTTCAAGAAAAATCTGTCTCTTGGAAATATTCGTGTTTTCACGGTATTTTTTGGCATTGTGATGGTGATGTCTGTTTCTTGGTACACATTCTATGGTTACTGAAGGCATCTGAAAATTTAAAATAGACATTATACTTTGTTTATTACATGAACATGAATCAGACAGACAAGATACAGAATTTATTATGAATTATGTACCCAGATGAATATAAACAAATTAATATTTTTTTTTCAACTGGAATGTGGATTTCTAAAAGCTATGAGAAACTACTTAAGCAAGTGCCTTTTGGATAAACTCCAAAGCAAACAAACGTGACAGAAGAGAAACTTTCTGGACTGCAGATTAGTCTAAACAGAAACTTGCAAATAAATAGAAATGTGGCTGCCTTAATTGGTTTGAAATCTGTATTTTATTTACTCCTTCAAATGCAGCAAGGCAATATGCCATTTAATTCGTTTTATATGAAGCAATAAACATCTGAACAAACACCAATCATTTAGATTTACAGTTTAATCATCATAACCATATTAATGCTTATGTATAAAAAGCTAATTAACCTCATCCTCTCTAATTTAAGCAACAAAACATACTCTCACTGAAAGCCCTACAGGTCTTGCCTCTTTCTAAAAGCTTAACTAAACAGGACATAGTTCTACTAGACTATAAATCCAACCAGGTAGATTGTCCTGAATCAATTGACAAGAGCCCTACTGCTAACAGCCAGTCATTGGCCTTTGGTGGCATGCAAGCAGAACATGAACCAAACTTAAAATTTCTTCAAATTTACCAGTTTTTAGCTGTAGACAGAAACAGCATTACATTCCATAAAAATCACATATATTGACTCAACCCAATAAACAGATTTCCAGGTTTTAAGTAGCAACTTCCTTATTGTTAAATCAGAAATAGAACAAGTTATCTCTGTAAAAGATCATAGCAAGCAGCTGCGCTGAAGTTAATTGGTCTGTAAGTAACACAAGAAGTTAAGGCCTGAAGTCTAATTTCATAGCAATTCAAGTTCCCTGTTAATCAAATACCATCCAATAATGGGAGCATTTGCAATGCTTTTTCATTCAAAGTATACTATTGTTCGGGGGAGAGAATCTTGTCACTATAAAAATCGTATCTTCCCAACTGCTATAGAAGACGTGCTGAGTCACAACTGGTAAGTCTCTTAAGAAAGAGGAAAGAAAAAATGTTGAATCTGTTTCATGGTTTCACACACTGTTCTAGGAACATCCAGGTATATTTATGTTGTTTCTATTGTTCAATAAAATGAAGTGCTAACATTGGGGAAGCTTATCTTCTAAAAGCCTTTCCAGGTATCCTTGACAGAAGAGTACCTACCCAGTAAATGATCCTCATCAAGCAATTTAATAAGTTCAGCATGAAAATAATAAGCTGCTTCTGACGCCTGTTTTATTGAAGTAAATAAGGCAAAAGAACAAAGGGGAGCGACATAGCAGCACCTCTGCATTGCAACCTGCCACACAAATAACTCCTCATTCTGGTTGTAACTTTGGGGTTCTGTACAGAATGACCCATCTGTTAATTTACAGAAAGCTGAAAAAGTATGCGACAACCAATTTTCAAACAGCAAAGGAAGAGACTTTTCTCGCTGTTTGCTATGTGTAAGATAAAGAGCTTAAACTGTAGCAAGAGATTAACAGGAGATTTAGGTTAGATCTTAGAAAAACAGTGTGTAGAAGAGTATGGCTAGTCAAGCTCAGCAAGAGATTGCCAGAGGAGATTATGGAATCTGCTGGGGTTTTTCAGAGAACCAGTCTGGTCAGAGCTGGTTTGGCCATAGCTTATCCTGCTTCTGAGCGAGGGATGAATTAGATGACTCTCACTCCTTTCAGACCTATTTGTTATGATTCTATCGTGGGAACATGAAAAACAGAATAATTTGTGCATCAAGGCAGACTCTCTGTTTCTGAGGCTTCTTATACTTTACCAATCTGTGCCATGAAATCTTGCATCAGCAACACATTAATGCATTAATTCATGTCTATAAAGCACTTTTCTCGATTAAGCCAGTCTTTAAAAAAAAAAGGCATTTCAACCTTGACAAACCCAAAACAGCCATTGAAAAGACCTTCACAGAAAGACCTTCACAGAAAGACCTTCTTTGGTATCTCAAATAACTCTTGCAAAGCTCCACCAAGAATCAAAGCTTGCTCTTCAAATAAGAAATCTGTTTCCAGTACAAAACACAGACATAACCATCAGAAAGTAACTGAAGTCCGTTTAAGAGCTAAGGAATACAGCAGTGCCCAGTGCCTAAACAGCAACACAAAGATTTGCAATAGTCCAACATATTGAGCATATAATAGTAAAAATTTATACACGACTTTTATAAATAAAGTTTTTGGCACCACATTTGCTATGCACTCTCTCTTTTCAGTTCTCCACTGAATACTTTTTCCTTATTAAGAGCAGAAGACCTTCCTTGCAGCAGTTATGGTAAGCAGGCAATACACACACTGAAATATAACACAAGTTTTTTTAACAAAAATATTTTAGCAATGAAGGGAACAGGAGATGAAAAACAGAAAATCCTGAACCCTGGTCATATACAATATCACAGTTAGCATCTAAGAAAAAAAATGGTTACTTAATTAGAACCGGATGCTAAAGGAAAAAAGATGTGGATGAAAAAGCTGGACATGAGCCAGCAATGTGTGCTCACAGCCCAGAAAGCCAACCGTACTCTGGGCTGCATCAAAAGAAGGGAGGTGATTCTGTCCCTCTGCTCTGCTCTGCTGAGACCCCACCTGGAGTGCTGCGTCCATCTCTGGAGCCCTCAGCATAAGAAGGACACGGACCTGTTGGAGCGGGTCCAGAGGAGGGCCACGAAAATGATCAGGGGGATGGAACCCCTCTCCTATGAAGAAAGGCTGAGAGAGTTGGGGTTGTTCAGCCTAGAGAAGAGAAGGCTTCAGGGAGACCTCATTGCAGCCTATCAGTACTTATAGGGGGCTTATAAGAAAGATGGGGATAAACTTTTTAGCAGGGCCTGTTGCGACAGGACAAGGGGGAATGGCTTTAAACTAAAAGAGGG
>NW_008794581.1:6573484-6594243 GCF_000699145.1 Aptenodytes forsteri | reverse complement strand
GTCAGGCTGGATGGGGCTCTGAGCAACCTGCTCTAGTTGAAGATGTCCCTGGTCACGGCAGGGGGGTTGGACTAGACGACCTTTAGAGGCCCCTTCCAACCCAAACTGTTCTATGATTCTAGGATTCTATGTCAGCTTACCTGGTGCACCTATCTCACCTAAAGAAACCTTGAAAAGAAAGCTTGAAAAAGGTCAGAAAGAAGACAGAGTAGTGACAACATGAAACCAAATGGTATTCTTTGCAATATTATTCAAGAAATAGAGCAAATTACTAACATCTTCCTTCCTCAGGAAAGCTTCCTACACTATAGAATTTTAAAAGGGAAAATCCCTAACTTGCACAAAGCAAGCCACAAAACAAGCCTATCTTTTCTCAATCCCGTGCTAGAATTCACAAACAAATTTGCAATCACAACATATTTTTTCTAATTATGTTTTAATTTCAACAGTAGAAAGAGCAGAAATCTAATGCCAGAATTCAAATGCCCAGATGTCAATCTCACAAGGCACTGTGATTCAGAACCACAAGGTCTTGTCTAGAACTTGCTGTGGAACATCAGTAAATTGTTTGCATTTTACACCTCAGTTTATCCTGCTGAAAAATAAAAATTAGCTTGTATCTCATCAGGAAGTTTGAAAGTTGAGCCACTAGGTGCAAGATTCGGGAATACAAGCAGACAGAATAAAACAACCATCATGAAGAAGAGTTCCACAGGCATTTCCAAATACATTCAGATTTCGTACTTACCAAGAGCTTTATTCATATTCTCCATCTGATGCTGATTTACCATCCACTAGATTATTATTAGAGGGTGATAGCTTATGTAAGATTAATTCACATTACATTACAGGCTCAGCAGAACACACACCTAAAACCACAGGGTTTTTTATTGTGGTTTTCTTGCTCATTATCCAATAGTCCCAGAGCCTCACATTTCCACTGGCTCAGCATAGCTTATTCCACAGCAACTGTTTTTAATACACATTTTGACCTTCTTATTCATGGGGTATTTGGATTTAGAACTCCCTTTTATGACTCCCATGTTATTCTTGCCTGCAAGTCTGAAGTCCGGTATTTGGGGTTCTCAGTCTACTGTAGCCTATGCTATTTAATCTGGTATGTCAAGGTGTGCATTTCCATACTTGAGCCCTTTCAGAGTTACTTTCTTGGTCAAAGTCAAGTGAGATGTTACAGTGAAAAGCATTTTAGAACCCTTGAAATCAAGTTACTTCCCTCTAGCATCCCACAACATGACCCAAGCTGCTCTTGTGAGCCTCTCTATTAGTAGATTCTCTTCCATAGCCAATAAATTCAAGCAGAGAAAAAACAACACACAATCCTTATAAAGAGCAAGGCAAAAGCATCTGAAACGCAAACCTTGATGTCAATAATCAAAAGTCTTTGTGAAGTTTTACTCTACAGGCTTGTTCCACTTTCCCTTCATCATTCCGGGATCTTTTGTCTATACAGATTCAACTTCAGAACAAATCCCACCTTGTTTTCCACGCATAGACAAGTGCACGTGGCACAGAACTTGCATGGTTTCCACATGCACTGCTGTGTTTGATACATTCCCTATCTGCCTGTAGTCTGCTTGTCACAGCAGAAACTATGCTAGGAATCGAACAAAGTATCAACCTCTTTGGGCCTCGAGGTATGATCCTATACAGAGGGGTTATTACTTAAGAGTATATAATCCAGAGAAATGCACTGGAATGTCTTCCATGTAATCCAAGATGACCACAAAAAGAAGTAAGCAGATCTTCAAGAGAACACTAACACAACACAGGCCTAGCTAAGAAACAAAATCTCCCATGCTTTGGAAATGCATGCAGTTTTAGAATCAGGGAACAAATAATCATCTTCCATAAAATGAAGTGTATGCTGTCTGACTACACTACAGTGTGAACAGTGGTTAAAAAGCTATTATTAATGAAATTCAAGGGAAAGAGATTTTAGCATATAATTTACCTCAAAATGTTTCATCTGCACACACACCTTTCCACCACCACCACTCACCCCAACAAACAACTGGAGAAGTTAAAACACTCTGTGCTAAAACTGGAGGAAATTAATAAAGCAACACTAAGAAACAAGTCTGAGGTACAAGGAAAGTGAGTTGTACAGAATAAAAAGCATTATTTTTGTCAGTGGCAAGAAGTCTGATCCAACAGAGAAGGCCAGGATGAAGTAGAACGACATCAGAGAGGTGAAGAAAACAAACATGACGCTTAAGGGACCATTGAACAGGATGGGAGTGTAGAAAATAGATAAAATAATGAATAACTGACCTGTGGGTTGAAAGAGAAAAGACAGTGACAAACATTAGCAGATTACACCGAGGTATTTCCATTAGCAGCTGAACCAAAAAAACCTAAACATGCAGAACCACACCACCTGGCTGATGTTCAGGAGTTTTGAGGAGGTGAGGAGTGAGTTACGCATGTTTCCCAAACCAGGTCACCGACACACTGCAACAGAAGGGTCAGAGATGAAGAGTATTTGGCTTCAACCTTGTGCTAACCAGAGCTGGTGCGAACGAAGCAGAAGAGCTGCAAGACTGCACAGAGGTGATTTCATTTGTAACTCACTGTACAAAGTAGAGGATGCGATTGCACACACACACACAGAGCGGTGCATGCAACTTTTAGCATAATTATAGGAGCATAATTATAGGCCAATTTTTCACCACAATTTAGAATTGCCCAGCCAGACTCCAGGAATCCTTGCAAATTAACTTGCTGTTTTGCAAACCTCGTGGCTATGCACAGTCCCAACCTCTGGACTACAGAATGTGAAAGAAAAAAATCACTTTCACTGAAGAGCCATTTCTAGTCTTTTTGCCCCCTCAATAATTGCAATGATACAGATAACTGCTGGATTTGTACACTTGCCACTTAGTAATTCAACATGCCCTGCTGCTATCTTTCCGAGTCCACAGTCACAGGGCAGCTCAAATTTCAAGCATATGGTATTTTTCATAGGAGACTGTCAGGATTTTGAATACCTTTGCTTTGCAATGTATTTGCAATTTACATCTTAAATCTATTATTAATTTAAAAGATTTATTTTTTATTTTTATAATTAAAGAGGCTATTCTGCAAACTGTATGAAGAAAGGATGCTCAGAGGCCATCAGGAAAATTCCATGCTCACACAATCACCCCCTGCATCACTTCATCCTACAGGAGGAGTTTATCTTTCATGCAGACCAGCCGCTGAAGGCAAAACATGACATTTTGCGAATACATTACACAACTGTTTTCTGGAAAGACAGCAACACTGACTTCCAAAGGGAAGATGCAAAACAGTGTTTATGTACAGGATAACTAACCACACAGCTTTGATAAATACAAACTGAACGGCAACTTGTCTGAACAGAAAAGATTTGAGACTCTTGTAATGAGGATCTGGGCTTTTTTCCTAGTCCTCCCTAAAGTTAATGATCTATGGAACAACACTGATGTTTTCTAGAGCGGGAAGGGGCCATGGACAGCAGAGACTAGTCAGAAGGAACACAACCCGAGTTCATAATGTCCCTAGTTCAGGACAAAGCTCTATTCCAGCCTGTAAGTTTGTCAAACAGACATTTCATTCTGACAAAAATTAACAGGCTAATTTGGAAAACCATACCTTTCCCAGTGAAATCAATTACTAGTTGTCAGAGGTTGTCAAAGGGCTGTAAGTACAGTGTGTATCAGTTACTAGCTCAGGGAACTAACGTTGTCACAGCAGCATTGGCTGGACCAAGCTGCTGAGCTCTTTGAGCAGGTAACGTGAGCTCTGGCCACAAGGAGAGGCTGCTCAGCAATTCGAGTACAGTTTACGTTAACCAATGAACTCCGTAGAGAAAAAGGGTAGAGAATTGTATTCTGATCCTCACTCCTGTCCCAGGCTTGATGATTTCTCACTTCACCTGTCTTTACTTTCCCCATTTGGAAAAAAAAAAAAAAAGTCACAATTCTTTCTTTATTTCAGAAAAATAGAAAGGAAAGTCTCATAGCTCATAGCAAAAAAATCCACAGTACATCTAACATTCAGATGCACAGGATAACACACGCATCAGAACATTATGCCTCTCTTTCTCCTGTTTAGCTTGGTAGCAACGCACACCACAACCAGCATGGTTCAAGCAGCTTGACTACAGATTTGCAACAACAAATTGGACATACTCCCATCAAACACAAGTCACTGCCAAGACTCTGGTGATAGCAAGCACCTTTTATTTAAGGCTGGAAGTTGAAAACATTTATACCTTTCCCTTCCAGCAGTCTACCCACAGAATATCAACAGTGACTCTGAATGGAATTGTCCACATTTCCCAAAGGGTAGCACATAAAAGAATTTTTTCCTGCTGCCCTTTTGTGCCTTTGTTTTGCTGCTCATGTCAAGGACACGACATGGGAAAGGGAGGAGTAGACAGGATATGCTATATGAGCTCTGTTATTACTTTAACTTTGCATTTTCCAATGGGAAACCACATCGGGGAGGGGAAGAGTCTCACAGGAAGCTTTCCATACTGTAAGTCATAGGCTGGCTCCTGAACCTTTCCAAACATGCTCCCATGATTACCTCCTATTCCATGGCTGCTGTTTGTTACCACCTCAGTTGGTTTCTCTTCTCTTAAGAGTTTCCCCTCCACCACTTCATGACTAAACTTTATTTCTGTTTTGTTCTAACATCAGACAAATTCCTTAACACACCAGCTGTTTCTAGTCAAACCATTTCAAGATATGAATTTATCATTATAAACAAAAACAAATGTAAGTTAATCCGAAGTAAATCGGAGAACTAAAAGCACATTTGCATTATTTACTATGCTTATCATATATAAACTATAGTAAGCACAGCTGTATAAAGGCATCATTTATTTCCACATCTCACTGCGCAAATTCAAACCAAGAGGCTACTAATACCAAAATATCCATTACTCATCATTTTCAGGAAGGAGATGCCAACATTGATGCAATGCTGCTAGACTGCATCACTTTTGCCATACCCAGCATCTGAGAAGCAGAAAGCTCTACAGAGGGCTTTTGTTATCCTTATTGTTATGTTTTTAAATGAGTGTTTTCTAATTGTTTACCTATTGATGACATATTCTGCAATCAAGGAAAAGTGTTACTTTCTAATTTCCTGAGAAGGGAAAACGTTCTTTTCCAGTATTTTTCTTTCTAATGCATACCAGCAAAGGACCACACTTCCACTAAGTTTCCTTAGTTTTTCTGCATGGTTCTCACCACTGCAGAGGCTTCTGTCCTTGTTTCGTTATCCAAACAACAAGCGATAGGAAAATTACTTTTCGCTTATTCCTGGAGTCACATTTAGGGGGTAGGGACAGGAAAGAATACCTCATTACTCTTTTTCGAAAAAGCTTACTATTATATGCAAACAGTTGAGAAGAAAAAAAGTCTCAAAGCCTAGTACAGAGTATCAGAGAACCTTCCAGTGAAGATGTGTAGGCATACAATCATGCACGCTGCTTCTGAGGTGGAGTCCTAAATATCTATAAAGGTGGCAAACGTCCTATCATAAAAACTGTCTTACAAGACAATAAATTTTGGATTATTTTTCCTCTGAAGTTCATGTAGGTTGAACTCTCCCTCATTATTTTATTAGGATTTTTACCTGGTTAAGAAAATTAAATCAAACAGAAATGAAGTTAATGATAATATAATGATAAGCTTTGCTACAAACTGTCATACACTTACAATCTCCACAGTCACACAGATTCGAGAAGTAATTTATCTGCCTGTTCCCACGCTTCCAACTGACACATCTGATTCAGACACTAGTATGGTGGAAGAAACAGAGACATGTGTCTGAAAAGACTGGTACTTCCACCAGAAGGTACTAGCTGTGTAAAACACACAGAGGAAATGGAGTTTTATTTTGGTTGGTTGGTTGATTGGTTTTTTAATCCCAAAAGTTTTCGTTTAAGTTTATGATAATGTTTTCATTTTAGGATACACATCTTTCAGCTTCAGATCCTTACAAATATCTATACAGTTTTTACATTAACCACCTCTGCTTTTCTACTCCCCCCTTTGAGGGTATACACTTCTAAGTAATCTCATCTGGTTTAATCCCCCAAAATGGGCATCAGATCTCTTTCTGCACTCTTGCAAAGATCTATGTTTTTCCTAGCTCAAGACAACGAAGCTTTATCCTCTTAGTCATGGTAGCTGAAGGCGGCACAGGCTCTTTTGCCATGGGTAACTATATAAACCCTTCCTCCATCTCATAATCTGTACAGGCCTGAAAAACAGGAAGCCTGTTTAATGGAGTAGTACAGCTGAAGTAATGGGTGCTCAAGAGTGTTACTGATAAGCAGCTTGATAACAGACTAACAATTGAGATGTCTGCAATCCAAAGGACTAAGAGCCTTTGCAAGATACTTGCAGCACCGTACGAGGACGTGCAGAGCAGGAAGTGTCCAGATAATGCAGTACAAACTGAACACGTGGTGCTAGGAAGGACTGGCATTTGAGAGACTGCTTAGCTTTTGGATAAAAATCAATCCATTAACAAAAAAAAAAATATCTCTTAAATCTGCAAAACAGCATGCATAGAAAGCACATGATGCAAGATATAAGGAATTAATTAAATGGGAAATATGAACTGAAGTTTTGTGTTTCGCTTCTTGACATCAGTAGGGAGCACCATACTTGCTAGCTGCCAGATTGCTTGCATACCTGAGCAACAAATCCAGTGACCGAGTTACATGACTGAGCATGAGCAGGGCACAGTCCGGAGGGAGGAACTATCACGCTGCATTTCCTCATAGCTCTCACTTCAGCAGGACTCTCCCTTTACTCTGATACCAAAGCTGTCCAAACCTACTCTCCAGTCAGATCACCTGAAACTTGCCTTTCCAATGACAGGCATTTCTATATAAGCAAGGACTCTCAGCACCTAGCATTTTCCTAAAGGAACTATTTCAGCTTTCAAATGCACTTTACATGGGACGCATGTCCTCCCTCTACACTGTGGCCACAACAGTGCATCTCTGGATGCTCTGAAGCCTACTCATCATCCTCCTCACTTTCCTCCCTTAAGTACCAGCAGTCGATGAAATCAGTTCCACTCAGCATTTTCATAAATGAAGCTAGCTCTTTATATTTTGTAATTTAAAAAGTTTGATGAAATTAAATATTATGCTGCCCAAAAGGTCACACTGAGATATCAGTTATCCAACTATCACTATAACTGCAGCTACCACAACTTAGCAGTGCACTGCAGTATACGCACCACACTTAACTATTTTAAACTAAAACAGAACCAAGTATTGTCAGAGGGTGTATTTTGCTATATATTATACCTGCTTATACCAGATTCTGCAATACACACACATTTATACTTGGACATCCTCTCAAATTAATTTGGACAGCCTTCTAAAGAGCTGGTAGTTGGTTTGCATACCTTGCAGCCATTAAAAGCTCATACTGTAACCCTCTCTGATCCTTCAAGATAAGCATACTCTTATCGCATAGGAATTTGGAGAGAGAAAGTCTTCCTAAGGAACTTAAATACCACAGGAAAATATGCCTTTGACTTTGCAAGTCCTCCAGGAGGATTTTGTCCGTATTACCCAAATCTGTTATTTTCTACCATTTAGAAAACAGTCTTTTAGGTGCTGAAAACAGAATGCAGGCAAATGTCATGGGAAAAAACCTCAAGCAGATATTAAACCCTACCTGGAACCAAATTCTAAGAATAAAAGCAGATGTTAAGCTTTGTGATTCTGTCCTCAAGTAAGACTTACTGGTGGTACATAGTCCTCATCACAGTTGTTCAAAAGTCACCTACACTTTTGAGTGTACAGCCTAATAAAATGGGAAGTGGTGTGTGCCAGGCTTCCTCCTGAAAAGTATTAACAGTAGGAACAGCACTCCCACTCCAAAGGCTCCAGGATTTGAAGCATGATTTGAGCAACAGTGTCTTATACATTGTGTAAGCTCTGTCTCTATGAAACACCCCATTCATCTAACTGTTCTCATCATTAATTGGAACAACTGGGAGCAGCAAAAAAAATAACTTAGCATATTGGGGACATATGTTTGAAGTAAACCTCATACTTCTTTTATATAACTTAATTAAGGTTTGGGAAGTTTAACTTAACAGCATTTGGAAAATATTAAGGCATTCCAGACAAAGCTTACAACAATATGTGCATTTAGCTAACATGTTTTAATATATGTCATTACTCAAACATCATGGATATTTAAAAGCAAATGTATACAAACCCTTCAGTAATAACATTAGGTCAGAATTCTCAGCAACTGATACACACGAATTCCAAATTTTCTTATACCTTAAGAGTTTGGCTGAACTTTTCTTTACCTTTTTAATTAAAGTGGAGAATACTTTTTCTGTCCTGGTACTAGTAAATCTTTGACAGGATAAAACCGTGCTGTAGTCTGTTTATGTAAACTAATATGACAAATCACTTTTGCTAACTGCATTACTTAATCCTGATCCCAAAAAACTAACTAACTTCTTTTCACTCAAATGCCATTAACACTAAAAAAAATTATTTACTTAGTACTTTGACAAATCACTTTTGCTAACTGCATTACTTAATCCTGATCCCAAAAAACTAACTAACTTCTTTTCACTCAAATGCCATTAACACTAAAAAAAATTATTTACTTAGTTAGAACATTGCCTTACCGTGTAAATGCCAATTCTACAAACAGCAAATGAGAGCTGGATACATTCAGACATAGTCTAAAGAAATTAAAATAAAGACATTACCAAGAATGCTATTTATTAAGAATTAGTTTTCTTCCCATTGCTCCCCTCTCCCCTGAAAGAAACACCTGATGGTATATTATTTTATGTTTCTCCTCTAAGGCTGTATTAAACAAGCTGAGAAAAATGCCATATAAATTCAGATTATACAAATACTTATTACCTTTCATACAGAAGCAGCTGCCAACACCATTGCACTTACTAATTCAGTATCTCATTATAGGCCTCAAATTACCTAATGCTCCCAAAAATGCCTGTATACAACATTAACATTTTGCATGCAAGCTTTCAGACCCATTTATTTTTATCTACTCTGGTTCAAAAACAACCTGCAAGAGACATTTTAATAGAGTAATGTGCTTTTTGGCTTCTTAGTGGACTGTAAAGAGCTTCCACGTTTAAATATTATAGTTCTCTCCCTGTATCATCATTCAAATTCTCCTCCTCTATATAACAAAATAATGCATATAACTTTACGTTCCCACATTTCTGAAGCCATACTGCTTTAGCTTTCTGAGATTTTCACATTCAAAATAGAACTCTCTACTGTCTTGAATATTTTATTTAATCTGCTCTTACAGCTGTGAATATCATATTAAAAGTTTTTACCCTCAACTCGCTCAACTTCCAATCTGTTGTGATGCCACAATTCTATGTCTTCTGCAGTCACCCAGAGGGGCTGAGGATGGACTACGAATTTCTGATGGAACAGATGAAAAACACCTTCTTTAAATAGCACAAGGAAGCCAGAAAATAAATGCAACTCCCCAACACCAATATAAAACCTATTGTAGGTTTGCCGTTTTTTATATATGGTCAGGTACAATAAACTAGGCTTACAATTATTTATTCAGAAGAGTAATTGAGAAATTACTTTAAATAATGTATTTGAGAAGGCACTGTAGGCAAAAAGTAAAGCAATCAAGTGGAACATTTTTACTAAATGTTTAACAAGTTCACACATCACCTTCAACATCTTAAAATACATGCAGATGAAGTGCTGGATGCTACAGACTTCAAACAGTACCAGTGAAAACTTTTTTTTTCCCTGGCCTTTGCCTTCTACCCCTCCCCCCCCCCAAAAAAGAAAAAACAACCTGCAATTGAATTACCCATTTAATTAGAATTGTGATTTAAAAAATTAAAAGAGCAGTTCTCATGAATTATGAGTAATAAAAAAATGTGTAGCAACATTTTTCTTCTGCTGTAACTGTTACATTTATATTTTAAACAAACAATATTTCGCTTAACTGTCTGAAAGTCAAAAAGCACAGCACAAAAACCTGAAAGCAAACCTCAACAGCATGGTTGATTGTCTTTTCTTACTGGAAGCAATCTAGAATATTATTAAGGCAATGCTGCTTCAAAGCGCCGCTCAAATTGCCTCTTTTTTTTTCCCAGCTTTCAGAACAAACATCCAATTCTATGACTTGTGCTCCAAGTTTCCCACAGAAAAAAAGTCACAGAAAAATAGGAATAGAACTGACTTTGAGAAATCCTGTGTTACACAAAGTGGTGGCGTGGGATTATAAACCGTACCCATACCCCTCCTGACAGTATTTGCAGACCTTGTTCCAAAGGTTCCAGGGATGGATAACTTCCCCGAGCAACCTAGTCCAGTCCTCCACTACCCTCCCTACTAGAAAGTTTCCTAATGTTTAACCTGAGTCTGGTGCAATTTAAGCCCATACTTAAACACAGGGTGATACATAGTGATTTGTATTTTCAGTATCGTGACAGATTCTATGTTGATGGCACAGCCAACTTTATATACAAAGTAAAAGATTATTTCAGGTTGCAAGGGAAGTAAATATGTAGCAGCAGCAAACCATTACAGTTTCTCAATGTATATAGTTTGCTTTTATTATAGACAACTGCAGCATTATAGATTGTTTTACTTTTTTAATTTTTGTTCATTATTTCCAGGCTATACGTTCACGGGGGAACTAAGCTGCGGTTCAAATTCCCCAGCAAGCACCTGTGGACCCTTGTTTCAGTAGAATAAAGCAAGATACACCTGTTTACCTTACTCATCTGTTGCTGGGTTTGCTACTGTTAATATTCTGAAATCAACAAGCTATTACAAGACATGGATCCTAAAATTATCTCCCCTTCCTCCTGTCACATACAGTACCAGTGAATGTTTCCCCTATGCATTTCCCAATGAAATATTAAGCTAATCCCTTCCCCAAGCCTCCAAGGTAATGCTTATGTCTATAGCGTTAAAAACCTCATTAATTACAATGCTGTTAAAAAAGCTTATTAATTCCAATGCTGTTATTAGCTTCTCTCTTATATTTCCTGCCTCCCCCCCCCAAAAAAAACAATTTACATTCCCCCCAATATTATTTCAGTTTAATCACTGAAAAATTGTCAGGAAATTATTTAAATAATTAGTTGTTTAGTGACACTATCCTACAGACTATCACTCTGATCACTGAATTACAATGTATGTGATAATCTGCTGCTACAATGGAGAATTTATTCTTGATACTTGTAATCTTTCATTACTTTGGTTTTGCAACTCATTTTGCACCATACAATTAGGCAACAAAACAATTGTTGGAGAATTTGCATTTCATTTACTTACAGTTTATTGTTGCTTTCTGAAAGGATTTTACATGGTAAGCATGAAAGTAAAAGAAAAAAAATAATGTAAAAATATACCTACAAATATTACAAAAGAAAGATACCTTGTTTGATACAATTCTACAAAGACTTATTCTTAACAGAAGTCACTTAACATGTCTAACGTGAGAAACAGAGTCGTCATGTCAAATATGTCAAACAACAGAAGCATGCATCTCCACCAACATGCACCCTTCTGGTTAGGCAAAGGGTCATCTCACAAACATTAAATAATTTTTCCAGCTGGAAACTAAACTCATGGCTAACATACATACTTGCCCAAAACTTTGTTATTTCAATCATGTGTTGTAAAAACCTGACTGCTCATAATGACTTAGAAAGATGTCTGCCTCGCAGCTCTGCAACCTTTCATTCACAACAAGCATTTGTTCTGTCCATTTTTTCAAGCATTCAGCTATCAGTACAAATATCAGTACAAAATAATTTCAGTATTTGGTGTTTAAAACAACAAAAAAACCTCATACAGCTCTGACACAGGCACACATTAGTCTGCAACTGCACAAATTCATTGTTTTAATACCTATATCTTCGGCAAATACTAAATGAAATTCCTACCCATAATATTTACAAGAGAGCAAATTTTGAAGAGATTAATAGAGCATGTTCTGCAACTGATCACTTGAAGTTGAAACCACCAAGTTGAAAGCACTAGTCTCAAGAACTCTGGTGGGCAAAAGGCAGGGAGGGATCCTAATCAGCTTCTCAGAAAAGACACAAAAGGCTCGACACCTGTCAGAACTGCAGGAGCAGGAGCAGGGGCTGGTATCCTCAATTCTGCCAACCTACAGAAATACTCACCTTGACCTCAGCTTGCTTTGCCATAATCCTAAAGAAATTACAGCACTAAGTACAGTTCCAAGACCACAAAACCAGAAAGCAATATGAGAAAAGCAAGCTGTTGCGTTTTTTTCTGATTATATGTTTCTTTAGTAAAATAAAAATTAAGATGCCCTCCTGCTCATTTCTAAAGAAGTTGTCCACTCCAGTAATCACTTGGAATTAATGGGCCTTCCAGGCAAAAAACTTTTCCGCCTCCATTCTTATCTGCATCTTTTTCAGTGCATAAGAAATATGAAAATTAGCAATACAAGTGTAAACAATACGCAGATTTTAAGGTACCTATATGCATGGAGCCTGAAAGAAATTCTCAGCTTTTATGTGTTTTAAAGAATTTGTAGGTACCCAAAAGCACACACAGCTACGCTGCAGTACAGGTGGCAGGAACTTTGACCAGAACTGCTGTTTGCTAAGCTTGAGTACTGAACTCCAAGTATTAACTTGAAGGCTCCTCTTTCTGCACAAAATGTCACAGCCCTCTAGCACATTCCATTAATAATATTTCTAATTTAAACTCTCCAAATTCTTTTTTAATACAGTTCTCAGAGATAAAAGACACACAAAATATTTTCATATTCTCCTTTAACGCTGAATAATTAGATTTTTAAAATACCAACCTTCTTGTACATAATCATTAGAAAAATAAATCTGAGATTAGAGACTAGAAGAAACCTGATGCTGATGGAAAGGCAATGATATGTGAACAGGAAATAGGATTGGATCCAAGAACTCTCTTGTCTTCATAAAAAGTAATCAAGTGGATACACCAGAGAACAATGCCCTCCCCTCTTCTAGGCGATATTCTCACTAGAACAGTTTTCCATTACTGTTTCCAGAACTTCAATGGTTCAGACAGTGAAAGATGCAGACTAGCCAACACAAAATGAATAGCTGCAAGAACAGCATAGACATTTCTCAAGCATTCTAGACCTTTTCTCCAGTCTTGCTGAAAACTGAAATTATGCAAGTTTCTAGGCAAGAGTAAAGCACTGAGAGAAGAGATCACTCACTGTAGAGTGCATCATCACTCTGCACTCTACACAGGCTGTCAATTCAGTTTCAGGTTCACTCAGTGTTGTGGGCCTTACATATAAAGTCATAAATTGGTTAGGATACAAATGTTGTAAGGCCAATAGCCTCTGCTCATATGTCAAGGGAGCACCTCCAAGCAGAAGGAACCCTTTAGCTACATGTCCCTGGAGCAGATTAAGTATCTTCACAAATCCCTCTGAATTAAAAAGTCTCACCTCCTGTGCAGTCAATGTAATTCTGCTTACACTGGGGAGCGCTCCTGGACACCATCCAGAATATCTCCATTTTCTAACCACAATTTCCTGTTCTGGAACTAGATCTAGCTCTCCCCTCAATGAGGAGGGATGGAGGTGTTTAGCACACAGCATAAGCACCAGGACATACAGGCAATCATATCTCATGGACACGTCCTCAGGTTCCAGCAATCATAGATTCAGGATCTCCACAAGCCTACCATCGCATCTGAACATCACGTTTAATACCCCGCCCCAATGGACCTGTCTTCCAAGAAACTGTACAAACTCACAGTCTACTCATTTTGGCCTCTGTAATGTTACTGCACAAGTGAGACCCAGTATTCAACTATACTCGTGTGAAAAAGCAGTTCCTGGATTGTAACTGTTGTCAAGTTCTTCTATTGGGAGAAATGACTTACTGCCTATTTACCCTCTCTTTATGATTTCGAAGATGTCTATAATATTGCCTCCCCACACCATTCAGCTGTCTCTTCTTCAGACTGAAGGGCTGTAACTATTGTTACAGCCTCCTTGTATGGAAGCAATTGTTTTCTTTCAATTACCGTGTCATCCTTCTCTGTGTCTTCTTTGGTTTTACAATACTCTTTCTGAGATGATGCAACCAGAAATGCAGCATTTAAGACAACAGCAAACCTTGCATTTAAGCGGTGTAAAAATGAGATTTTTCCTTCTTTTTCCTTCTTAATACTCTAAACTTGCTGACAGGTATCTGGGTTGAGATGACATTTTAAACAAGGATCCTCTTTCCCTTCCCTGAGCACTGATGGTATTTTAGGGCCTATCCATGCATCTGTACTCTCATGTGACTTCTACTATAAATGTATGTAACTTCGCATTTATCAACACTGAATTTCATCTGCCCTGTTATTACCAATATCAAAAGAGGTACTATGATTTTTTCCCCAGGTTCAATATACACTCTTAATATTTGTCTCTGCATCAGCCCTTCCAAAGCATATGCAGTTTATTCAACTAAACACAAACATGAAATTCCCTTGTAATCTCTGCATTCTCTTCTCCCTCTTATTCACTGCCAGAGCCGCACTATCAATGCTCATTTATGAAACTTACTATTGACAGTTTACAGAATGATTACTTCATTTTTAATTGCTTCAAAGTTTTTCATCTCTATTAGAGAAAAAATCATATAAAGGAAGACTAGGCAGTAGTTGCTGCAAAAGCTAATAAAAACTTAGAAAACATGCTTCTTCCATCCAAAATCTCAAAGTCATAACAAGAAAAAAAAACCCAGATCTGCAAACTCACTCCCCATATCATAGGCAGTAGTTGCTGCAAAAGCTAATAAAAACTTAGAAAACATGCTTCTTCCATCCAAAATCTCAAAGTCATAACAAGAAAAAAAACCCAGATCTGCAAACTCACTTCCCCCATATCAACAGTTCCCACTGGCTCTTGGATGCCATCTTGCTTCCCCAGACTCTCCAATGCCAAAAGCTAATGTGGTCCTGTGAAAAAATTTTTCTCCTACTGCTCCACCAAAACATACACCATAAAAAAAAGCATTGTTCAAAGATTCATGTTCTTCCCGCTGTTTGTCCTTATAAGCAACAAAGCTGTAGGGGAGGACTGCACCTAAACATAAGGCTTGTCAGCTAGACTTCCTGCTTTGTGTCTCTTCCTCAGACAGCAGGAACCTACTTATATCCTCGTTTTGACAACTAATATAGTCACCTTACCAGGCTGCCAGTGAGACAAAAGAAAAGTTCTGTACTCTGAAGAGCTCCAGCATGAGATGAGCCAAAGTCTTATTCAATTGCAAATACCCTATTTATGTTCCCAAGGACTTTTCAAGTCAGACAGTTTGCACTTCAGAAAGTTATGCTGCATACACAGTGAAAAAAAGCAAAACCAACATACTGCAGAGTATTATGAGCAAAAACCCAAATGATCACAAGATTTTCAGTACTGCATGTGTTTTTTTCCTTACAGCTTTACAGCTGTTTGGACTCATATTTGTGCTTTTAAGTTTGAAACTAAAAATGCTTCTTTTGTTAATGGAAAGCTGATATCCTCACATAATCACAAAACTTCAGAACTCAGGCTTTAAGAGAATAAACATCACAAGCTGGCAGTATTAAAAAACATGAGCTGATGATATTGACAGCAAGCCAAAAATGGTAATCAACATGCTGTATTAGGAGGAATATTCTGTCCTTACTAAATGCAGATTTTCTCATTTATTAAAAGCTTGCATTTCTAACCTTCTGTGAAATTTGTCACTGTACTGCCTCAAGCTTGGAGTTCTGACTGAAGAATTCAGAAGCAGCACACTGCAGAGCAACATGGGGCCCAACCCATATTCAACCTGGGAGTAATTCACAAGTACACTATAGGGCTATTCGTAACAAAACCAGACTAGCACATTTTCAGAAACTGGGACACATTTTTTGATGTAATAACATCTACCACTCTAATGCAATCCTCATCACGGAAAAGGCAAAATGGTAAAGTGATTTGATTTTAAACGTGCTACTTCACTTGTTTCTTCAGTGTGTGTATCTGAAGAGAATGAAATTTCTGGCACTGCAATACTCCTGTGACTTCACAGAATCTTGTGCTGGAAATTTTAATCACATTAAGGCATTCTTTTGTGTTCCCAAGGAAGCTGTATCAAGTTTCACTGTTTGTAACAACCACCTTTCAATCAAAAGGTTACCTGGGGAATTCAATAATGCTTCCTATTGCAGGATAAGCAAATACAGCATTTGACTTTTACCTTTTGCAAAGGAATTCTACACTTCTGCTCGCTAATCTATCTTCAGCCAGGTAATTCCCAGTGAGTTAAGTCACCAGTATTTTATTGCCCTTTCTATATGGCTGATTACATCTTTCATTCAGCAAAAACTGTTTGCAATACTAGCTATGTAGATTCTACCAATTTGTTGGCAGGAGGATCTGTTTTCCAGAGCACCTCTCTTCCAGCCCTTCAGCCAGATCAGGTTCTTGAACTCCCAAACTTACTTAAATCAGAAGCATACTCATTCAGGGGAGGGTGTCTCCCAGAACTGATTCCATTTGCCATTCCCAGTTGATTTAGGTCTGAATATTATGCTTCATAGAGCTGAAATACCAACAGGAACCTAGCCACAACAACTTCCTTGGGTAAGGGTCTCAAAAAATTGTTTTGGGTTTCTTCCTACACTGCTATGCTGATCCAGAAAGCAATAAGAAGCAGCAGCACTCTCACTTCCAGATTAAGTGACCCTGGCTATGTATATAACAGCAAGTAGTGCAGCATAGCAAGAGCTGGTGCTGAAGACCAAGTATTCATACTACGTACTTCAGGCATTTTATGTCAGACTAGTTCTGATCTGGTCCTGTGGACTGAAAACCCATTAGTTAAGTGCATCTTCCAATCTGGTTTCATCTGAAAAGTATCAAGTTCATGTGATCTGTGATCACTCTGAAATGCAGACCTACATACACTAAGTAGTGGTGACTTAAGATTCACTTCAAAAATTCACATCTGATCCAAACACTAATAGAGTTGCATGCACCCTGTAGACTAGTTGATCTTACACCTGTTAGTTGCCTTCTTTCCTACGTTCAGCTATATCTTTATCTTGAAACAACTGTCAGACCCCCATCCTTGTGCCTAATCAGCTTCCCAAACTGAGGTAGGGATGGTGTCTTAAGGTATAAGCCATTGTGCTCTACAGAGGGTGTAAAATGTCAAGGATGTTATAGCTGATAGATGAGTCAACAGACAGCCCCAATAATCCTTATAGTTACATGACAAAAGACATTCATATGATGAGAGGAATGTTTAGCAAACAGTAAGAGGTCAAGGCTACATAGACCTTTGTTGCTCATGTTGCAGGTGATATATCAAACACCTGTATGTGCCCCATAGGAAAAATCCATCCAGGGTTCCTAGTGTGGACCTTCCCCATCTTTCCTTAATCAAAGAACAGCAGCTACTTGTTTGCAAAGTTTCAGTGAAGTAAGACTCTAACCTTCAAACAGACACGTCCATAATGCCATTTGTAGTATAAGAAAGAATGTTTTCTATGGCCTGCAGATACCAAACAATGTAACAGGCAACAGCAATGGAAAGACAGGATCTGAAGTAGATCAGAACCATTAAGTGATCATGATCTATCCTGTATTACCACTTTCCAAATCAAACCTGTCCAATTAAATTAAAGGGTCCAACTAAATAAAAGGGAAGGTCTTAAAGGTAAGCTGTCCAAGAAAGAAAAGTTGCTCAGAAACATTTTTTTTTTTTTTTTATCACCTAATGTTTTTAAGAACACCACAGCTTGGTATATGCAGCTTTCCCCAGTCAAGAAAGACTTCGCCTGAATGCTAACTATCCAGAGCTTGAGGTCAAGACTGTTCAGAAACAAAGAAACTCTGAAGTCTATTCAGAAGGCCTATTCATCTAAAATTTGAAAATTTAGTTCAATTTACTCAAAAACTACCTAAATTTTAGCTTCTGTGTACATGCATGCAGAAGTAAAATAGTTCATAACAGCTAACAAATATACAAAGAAGTGAAAAAATCCAAACTTATTATAGTTAAAAAAAACAAACCCAAACAAAGCAACAAGGATTCTACCACCCTAAGAGTGTACACTCTCTTGACTTTGCAATACTCATGTTCATGCTTAACTTTTAAGGGGGAAAAAAAAAAAACAAACAGAAAAAAAAGATCACTAAAGTTGATGTGGCTGTTCATGCAAGAAGCGTTATCTTCCATTTCAGGTTGGAATATACTCTTCATTACCTGCCCAAGAAAACATTCTGATATGCAACTAAGATACTACATAGTATAGGGTACAATTTAAGGATAAGCGATCATATTAAAAATGCTAAATATACAAAATTAAACAAGTTATCAAATTTATCTTACAAACTCTCAGGGCCATATAAGACCTCTTTTTTTGTGGTCACACTGATTTGAATTTCTACATCATCCTCTAAAGTAGCTTTTAAAAGCTTTACACAGATCAGGCTGATACTGCAACTGTTCGGTGTAAGATCCTTATCTAGTGCAGAGGATGCCACTTGAAGAAGTGTATTGTGGAAGTCTACTCAGCGGCTTAAAATTTGCATTGCAAGTATCACATATGAAAAACTGAAGCATTGCTATTGTCTCCCCACAAGTTCTCCAAGCAAAAATTGTAAGATTGGTCACATGCCAGGCTCTTCACAAGATGCATCATGCCGTAATTTCTTAAATTAAGCATAGTCTACTGAACATAGGCCAGCCAACACAAGTCTGTGGATGCACTATAATCCTTCCAGACACAATGCAGCAAGAACGAAGCAGAATGTTGCAGATACACCACAGGATTACATAGTCACAAAAACCTACAAAACTACATTGATGCAGCTGTGTTCGCATAGTATGTTTTGAAGGAATTAACTTCAATACGAGGAGAATAAACTGTATGAGTAAAAGGTGCCTCTAAATGAGTGAAGATGGATTATTTTCTAGAGGTTTAACCTGGTTTAGCTATGTTGATTAAAAAAAAAGAAAAACAAAAACCACAAAAAACCACACCACTCGTAACACTGTAATTATATCAATACAAAAATAAAAAAGGCACCAGGCTCAAGAGCCTCTTCTAGCTATTAAAGATAGAGGGGCTAATGATACTCTTCTGTTACAATGCAAAACCATACCAGAGCACCACAGAAGATACTCTTCTAATACTTGGCTTTGAGCAGGTTTTGAACATTTTCAGTAACCTGCTGATATTAGCAGCTGCTGCAGATGTTCAGTGTTTCTTGGGATCAGCTCCTTAAAGGAGGAGAAAAATCTCCATCAATGTAGGCCCTATCCAGGAAAAATCAGGAAAAGAACCTTCCTATGCAAGTCTGGGAAGAGTTAGCTGAGAGTCAACTCCTCGCCGAGAGGGAACGACTCTCATGCAAACCTGATCTCAGTTATCCTAGCCTCCTTCCACTAAACTCCCTCATTCAGCCCCACTGCTAACCAAAACTTTCTTTAACGCTGGCAAGGGACTACTGCAGCCAGAAACAACTGCATCCTTTGCTCTGCTGTCTGCATCATACTAAAGGCAGAGGTGAAAATCTCACTGCCTGCAGGCTGCAACACAGGCGCTCAATGTGAGGAACCAGCAAAGGGACCTTCTGCTTAAGTTTTGAAGCCCACATAGGTGCAAGATCCCAACATAAATGCATAGAACACAAAATTCCTTCACATGTACAGCTTTTTGCTACTGCTGTTATGATAACACGGAGGTGGTTGTTCTACATCTATAGGTTAACGTCCATACTATAACTGCAGGTCTTGCATAAATAAAGAGTAGGCCCATTCTTTACGCTAGGGCAGGCTATGGCAACAGCTTGGTCCTCCAGGCTGAAAGTGGGTTGTAGACAACTAGTTGCCTAACTCATCACCATCAATTCTTTTTGTCAGGTTCTTGAACCCGCTGCCTATTCCCAACGGGTATTACTATGGAGAAGAGCCATTCCATTTACCACCATTAACAGAGAAAGGCAAAGCAGGACCAACCTCCTGCATTTGGTGAAGATGAGGACTGGAAGGGGAAGTCCTCTGCACAAACGCACGAGAAAAAATTTGCACTGCCAAACAGAATTTGTTTTTCCAAGTTATACACAGATGCAAAAAATTAAAAACTTTCCTGTTTTTTTCTCCTTTGGTTTAAAAGAGTTGATGCCAGTTGCAACAGGTATACCAAAGATCAAGGGACTCCTACTGTACAAGAAGTATGGTAACTCCAGCAACATATGCTGGTCAGTGATAGATGAAGGCATCTTGGATTGTCCCACAGCATCAGTGGACCAGCACACTGTTTAAACTATTATCCCCAACCCCTGGCTTTCACGACCTATAAAAAATAACTTGGCTGATCTGCAACAAATTCTATATCAGAAGAACCCTTTATGTTTCATATGGTACTACAACATGCACTGTGAGACTGATGAGACCTTGAGAAAGTCTGTCTTCAGAGATACTCCCTGATATAACAGAAACTTTAAGCAAAAAATTGCATGAACACTGAGGATATCATTATCCTGAAGATTCACTTTTTTTAAAGATAGCGCCAAAGAAGGCTACACAACAGAAAAGAGGAAAAGGATCAACAGGAGAAAAAGACTAAGAGAAAAAAAAAAATGTAGAGCTATTTAATCCCCTCCTCCCTTCAGTTAATACAAAAACATGCACTCAGTTTCCAAGGCTTATTAAATTTATTGTTCTCGGAGCGGTTGTTC
>NW_008794581.1:6572188-6573378 GCF_000699145.1 Aptenodytes forsteri | reverse complement strand
AACACCGCAGGGTGTTGTTTGTGATTTTCCCCCGTTTTTCCCCCCCCCCCCCCCAGCCTGTAGCAGTCACAAAGGTTAACGCAAGCATTTCGAAAAGTACAGGATGGCCAGTTTCACCTGGATGTAAGTTTATAAAGGAAAAAAGATCTAAGAAACAGCTCCAGGCCCTCAAGGAGGTACAAGGCTGCACTTGGCACATAGCAAGTTTACTATCAGTATTTCATTAACTAGGTTCTTAAAGAGAAGTTTACCTACCATTTCTGCCGCACAGGACTCATTTTCTATTCTCTCTCTTATTTGAATTCAGGAAGGAAAGCGTAAAACTTTTTTTTTTGGTATAAAGCTGAAAACCCAAAAATAAATCTAAGCTGCATGGACACAAGAATAATATTTAAGTAAATATTTAATATATTTCTAATTTAGTTAATTTCATCATCAGAGAAGCAAAAGACAGGCACTGCATGCAGCTTTCATCTTAATACGGCAAACCTTCAAATCAATTCACTAAAAAGAGCATCTCCTGAGATTTTGTTGACTGATTGACAAACCTCTCTCAAAAGCCTACACCCATGTGCATCTCATGTGAAGACACCAGAAAGGCTGAGTCAAGTTTCTGACTCCAAATACTTCCCGACTGGCCGCACCAGACACCAACAGCAAACAGGGGTGGTCAGAAGAGCCCTACTCCTTATTGCCCCCGCTGACTCTTCGCAGCACTTCACAACGAAGGAGGGGGCACAGTTTATAGGACAGCGCTCAAAGCAACAGAATTTGAGTTTTGATGGGCTGGGCCCATTACGCTCTCCCACTGTTATCCTGAAAAGACCAGGTAAGCAGGCACCGTACCAAAATAAAGTCACCAGCTCATTACCTGGCTGCGCCAAGCGTTAACTTGACGAGCGTACGCCGGCGAGTCTGAACCCCAACCAGGACCCCAGCCGAAAGTGCGCACCGGCGATACGATCTCTCCCAGGCAAATAAAGCCAATATTCATTAAAGAGCAATAAACGTTACCCCTGAATACCAGATGCCTGGGCGCGGGGCTGATCCCGCCCAGGGTGACAATTTAGTTCATTCAAGCGTACCCTAAGCTCATGCATTTAGGAAAAAAACAGCGACCCGGGTCACGGCTTTAGCAATCTAATAGCGGCCAAATGAGCGGGGCCGCCGCACGCTTCAGCGGAACCCTG
>NW_008794581.1:6561289-6570790 GCF_000699145.1 Aptenodytes forsteri | reverse complement strand
GCTGGCACCTCCGCTCGCCACGCGCTCCGGCGCTGGGCGGTTTTGAGCTCGATGAGGACACAGGCGTCCGCCGCGGCCCGGGAGCAGAGGGGTTCCTCGCCCCGAGTAGGGAGCGATCCGCTTTGCAAATACTGGCTTACTCCTGATGGCTAGGGACAGGAGTTTTGTTATTCACCCCAGCAGAAATGAGCCCGTGTCGGGAGGACCGCAGTAGCTCAGCCACACTCAGCAGAACCCCTGAGTAAACTTATTTCTGAGAAACTGGATGTAGGCAGGCAAGAAGTTTATCTTCTTTATCCTATAGCACAATGCCCCCGACCACCTGTGAAAGCAACGCTCGTGTCTGGCACTGCAAGCCGTAGGCTCATCCGCAAATTTGTAACGTTGGCAAGAACACCTGTCTTGCCGGAGAAATAGAAGGAAACTTCTCAACGTGACTGTGGGATAGGAAGTCTAGAAAGACAATATCAAGTGAGATAACTTAAAAAATATAAAAATCCCACAATGTAATAAAAAGCATTGCAAAAGTAGGAAAGGAGCAAAGAGGAAGGAGGGAGTAAATGAGGATTCAGGGGCAAACAGGAATGTGTGTTTGTAAGGATATTACTAAGCAGTTGGCCTAGATTTAGTAAACTGGGGTGGGGGAAGTGTAATTGCAATTGCTGCTCTGACTTTTGTAATGAGTTAAGGCCTGTTGCAAACAGGCTCAGCTGCAACATCCAGTCAGTGTCAGAGAGTGTTGATAAGGTGTTCCCCCTGTCTGCCCAAAAGGCAGATAGTTCTTGTCAATGGATAATTCATTTTCCTCATGTGTCTAGTCTAGAAAAAACTTGCTTCCTTTGACCCTCCTTACTTTAGGAATCAATGTCAAATACAGCTGCATAGCAAAGTAAATTTAATTTAGATGAGTACAAACAAATTTGTTTACTTCAAATCATTAAGAAATTTGCTAGTTTTAGTATTTTAATAGCTAAGGGGTGGAAGGAGGGATACAGGCTGGGCCCTTCCTGCTATTCAGTATTCTGACTGTTTTCCGTATGGTCACAACCATAGCTGGCAACTTTCTGCTGGTCACAAGATGTCCTTTTGACGGTGGGAACTACAGAGTGAACAGAGGTGGCTAAAGTACGTCTCATTAATATAACAAAGGAGCTGCAAAAAACTCAGATTTCATTGTTGTTCTTCTGTCATTGCATGTGATTTTTAACATTTTGCTTTCCCCTTAACCTTTAAAACCTTTTATTTCTTCTTTTTAGCAGCAGTAATACACCACTCTTGAGACCTACTGCCTTTAGACGCTTGTCTAAATGAAGGGTGACTAGAGGAGAATCTAAAGGAGAGCATCAATAACAAGCAGAGATTTCAAAAGTGTTTCCTATGAGAATAATGAGAAAGGACTGGGAATTATTTCTTCTAGAGCTGATTGAGGGGGGAAAAAAGAATCCATATGTAGAGAGTTGCTGCAGAGAGGATGATGTGATGGGAAAAGAAGTGATTCGCTTGCGTTGCAGCAAGGGAGATTTAGATCAGACACTGGAAAATACTTTAATGGGAAGGATAATCAAGCACGGACAGATATCACGACCAAAAGTAGTAGAATTTCTGAGAGTGGTTATGACTTGCATAAACATTTCTGAGGTGTGGTTTAGTTAGCACTGATTTACATCTGGAGAAAAATGAACTAGAAGACCCTTCTGTTTTATATGAAACTGATAGACCTGACTATGAAGATGCCATGTGTTTATACATGCAAAGAAAAATACTTACTCCCAAATGACTATTTTGAACATGCAGTTTTCTTTCAGCTCATGAGGACTTGTTTATAAGCTAGAACAGAACATCAGTTTACAAAATCAGAAAAAAACCTAATGTATACACTGCAAATCCCACAGACTTGATTGAGAGAGAAACCAAGCCTAAGCTTAGATATTAGTCATTCTGTTCACTGTAAACACACGAGTCATTTGGCCATTGTGTAGCCTTATGGTGGGTTCATTTTATGACATAAAGTGAAGATTAACATTGAACAATAGTAGAATGTAAGCAGGATACAAGTTCTACAACACATGCCTTCTAGCCTACATAGCAGTCATCGTGTTGCTGAGATTTTTCTAGCAAGTCCTGTAGGATTTCTTTCATCTAAAAAGAAGTTCAATTTTATATTGGAATATATACCTAATGCAGTGTTAGCTATCTTCATAAAGAAGCTTGTCAGCAGGAACTAACATGTCAAGATAGAAGAAAAAAGATCCAGGTATTTTAATGGGGCAAAACTTCATGTGGTGGCTATTAGGTAATAACTCTGGTTCCAAAAAGTGAAGTGAGCTTCTTCACAGAAGCGTGAGTGTATCTTCAGTTAAATCCTGTTGCAAAAATTATTTTTGTAAAACTCGTATGAAAAATAATCAATCTTGGACTTGGGCTTTGACCCTGAGAAGCGCTGAGCACAACATTTAATCATCTATTGTTTATGTCAGTGCAATTTAATGAGTTTGAACATTTTAACTTAGACTACCACCTGCCAAATTCAAGGTTTTATGGCACTAGCAGTCGTCAAACTCTGAAGGTGGAACTGACATAAAATTTATTTGTTCGTTAGTAGATATTAGCAAAATGGGAGTTTAAAATGTGGATACCAATGAATATGCCTATTTCCAAACATATCTGAATGGAATTAGAAGGGTTTTTTCAGAATCATAGTGTCAGCTGTATAGATAAAAGTTGTCCAGCAAGCATTGTCTTGGAAAACAGCTTGAGGGAAAGGCACACTTTAGTATACTTTTTAGTCATACCACTTTAATTTCTGGTCTTAGTAGTTAAATAGATTCTGGCAAAGATAGTACTTGTATAGAAGCCCTGCAGAAAGCAGTGCTGTTCATTCAGTACATAGGAAGAGTGTGGCCTGTGTTCCCACATCATGGTTTGAATGACCTGAACACTGGATGTTTTATAAAAGGTGCCCTAAAGCAAAGAGACCTAGCAGTATATCAGTGATTGAGACAATCTAAACCACTTTGCCACATCAGAATAATTTCATTCATTGAAAGAACAAAGCACACACTGTGTTTGTTCTCCCCTCACTCCCCCTATCCCACCCAATTGCCTTACTTTTTAATAACCTTAGGTGAAAGGCAACTGACTTTTGTTTATTAGCAAGAAGGTAGTTGTACTAATCTTCAGTTTTTACTGATATAAGGTGCCCAGATAGCTCTGTTTAAGAACCTTAATTATGCAAAAAAAAAAAAAAAAATTACCCTTCTAATTAAAGTTAGGAAACGGAGATAAAGCATTCAGTATCTCTGACAGTACTGAAAGAGACTACCTTACTCATACTGTGTTATGCTTCAACATTTAGTTTTCCATGCTACAAGGTTGTTACAGAGGGCATACACAAACTTTCATCTTGGCAAGTTATAGGATAGTTAGCAGCAGGAAAGCAAAACATTGTAATGTGTAGCTTCATGTTAATACCATATCCTTACTCTAGAATAATAAAATCTGTAGAGAGAAGCCTCACATAAAAATATGGACCAGTTTGACTCAGGATACTCATACGTTAATGTAAACGCTCCCAAATGCTACAAAATCCCTCTATTGGGCATGGCTAGAAATTTAGAATTGGATGCCTTAAAATACACAAATTGTGGTTAGTTCAAAAAGACAAATGATGTATAAAACAGTCTCCGACTTCACTGGCAAAACAGACAAGAAGCTGGAGATTAAGAAGTAAGACTAGTTAGAGCAGTTCTGAGGTTCAGCAGCTGGAAAACTGATGGGAAAAAAGTATTTGAATGGTCTAACAGTAATGTATTTCTAAGTATAATTTTTAACAGTAAATGTATGTGGCCAATTGTCATCAAAAGTATTTCCTAGAAAGATCCAGAAGGGCATAAAAATGGAAAAAGAACTGGACACAGAAATGAAAGAATGGGGTTTTTCATAGGGAGAGTTTGAGTATCTAAAAAGAGGCCAAGAGCAGTCGGCAGTTGTAGTTGCAGCTCTAATTTCAGAATCTAATTTCAGAAAGTGTTTTGGAGCCTGCTGCTAAACAAACTCATGTAACTCTTACCAGCAAAAGGGAGAAGCTGCTCTGAATAAATAAAACTTGAAGCGATTTGCAACTCTTTATCTGATATATTGACAAATGTCAACATGCAGAGATACTGCAGACAAAGCCGAATGAGCGCTATGGGAGAAGCAAGACCTCTCAGTCAAAAATCTTCTCTTCCTCTTTCTCTGTGCCCTAATGCTTTGCTACCTTCCGACATTATGGTCGCCATGTGTGCTATGGTTATGTATTTTTCCTACAAAAGAACATGTGGTTATGAAAGCAAGCAAGCAGATTTTGAAAAGGATTTTTCACCTGTTCTCCTCCCTTTTCTTGTTTCCTGAAATATTTGTCTGTCCTTTAGGTAACCTTACTGGCAAAACAACAACAGGCAGTCTAAAAGCAAAGATTACTGGTAAAAAAAGGTCAAAAGTAGAAATCAGTTTCTGGTTGTATTTACACAGATATAAATTTAGTATAATCTTAATGAAAAATTAATTTAAACCTGTGGGATATGAATAAAGTAATCATAATATTACAGTTGATTTTATATAGGTTATTTACTCTTCCCTGTGCATCAAAAATGTTACTGTTGGTAAAGTAATGCAAGAAGATTTGCATGAAGAAATTTGAATAGATTAGTCAATAGATTATATTGCCGAGCAGACCGGAAATCACATATGATATTTTTTCATTTCTGTGTCACCCCAGCCCAAGTTGGTGGTCCTGTGGACTCATTTTTCATTTCATGACTCTTCAATGGAAGGTCATGAAACAGCCCCACAGCAATAAAAACAATAGTTGAGTCCTAGTCCTAAACTGGCAACCTTGTTGGAATTAGTAGCAGAGTTTGAGGACTAAATGATCACAGACAAGGAATCCACCTTGGTAGAAGGGGTTCTGTATTTAAGAAACTGTGGAATTTGGAAGCCCTACATTTAGGGCTTCTTCTCATACAGCCTTAACAAAGCATTTGACTTTTCTTTGCTTGGTTTCTTTTTTGTGAAATGTAGAAAATAGTGTTTTCCTATGGCAAGGTGTTGTGAAGATTTAAAAAAAAAAAAAAATCACAGTTGCGATCTGCTTTAACCATCTACTGCTTGGGGCACTGTGGAAATACCTCCAAGAGACGGATTAGAAGTTGTACCTTCATGTTGCTACTGAGGATCAACGAGGAAGCAAACACTAAGAAATCTAGTCCTGTTCCACATAATGTCTAGCTTTCTGGGATGAGCTAAACCTTTGGATTTTTGTGACTTCAGTGTGGTACATTTTATGAGGATTACAGTTCTGATTAAAGTTTATAATACATTGGTTTCTAGTATGAATATTGTTTACAGACTATTCAAATATTTATCTCTCCTGTTCAGATTGTTTTGCCTTTTTACTGAATAAATAAATAGAAGCAATACAGTTATACTACGGTCTTTGCTCTAGTGTTAACATGCAAATACATGTTTTCATCTGTAGCCTTTTCTTCTGTTTTTGACCACATGATGAGAACTCTGTTAGGCCAGAATTACACTTGAGTTCCAAATTTACCCCTAAAAACATTAGAGAGACAATATTCTGTCTCTTTTGAACTATAAAATGGGCTGGGTTTGGATCCAGTTCTTGAAGCCTTCCACCTTCCCATTTGGTCTTAGAAAATTCTTCATATTTTCAGAACTTGTCAAATCATAGTCTTGTGAAGGTGTGAAAAAAATGCATTCCATTAGTAAAAGACTATATCTGATGACCTACATAATACCTTTGTTGTGTTTGGAGATTAACAATGCCAATCCCATGGGCCTGCCTGTCCAAAGGAGAGGATGATGGTGCCTCAAGTAAAGCTGTGCAGAGACCTAGAACATGGGTCTGACTGTTGCCAGCATCAGTCCTTCTCTTCACTGTAAAAGAGCAAGATTCAATAATGGCGCATATGAATTGGTGAGAAGAAATATGAAGTCTCAAAGCAAATGAAAGAACAGATAATTCTGAAACAAAAGAAATTGCATTTTGCTGTAGCCCATCTTATATACTTCAGCTTTGTATCTTCCTTAACAGTCTCATCTTCCCGAGAACTCAGTGTGACTACAAACCTGTATAACTACTTTGCCTGTAGTCTAAATACAGCGTGTATTAAGAATAAGCTCAGCAAAGCTTTGCAGCTACCAGTGGAAATGACCATTTCATCTCTTGTTGGAAATAATGAATGCCAGATACAAAGTCTCAGTAGTCGAAGTTTTTCTACATTTTAACTTACTTTGTTTCTGAATCGTAAACGAAAAACAAAATGCCTTTTAGCAAAAAAGGTAATATAAATGCTCAAAATGAGTAAGAAATAATTTGTTGGTATGGATATGCCTTTATGGCAGAAATGAAGCCAGGTTTTTAGCCTCATCTAGGTAGTACAGTAAGAAGAGAAAGGACAAAGTAGTAACACATGCCTTGGAGTTTGAACTCCAGTTACCAGTTCACAGAAAAGTAATTCTTTTACTTTTATTCATGTTAGCTAATTTAAGCTATGCAGGCATGTGAACACAAGTTATAATTAAACCTGCATTTTGCGATGTAGCATATCTTTAGTAGCTCTTTTTTCTTCAAAGCACATCCTGAAGTCCTACTGACTAAAGTGTGCTTAAATGCTTTGCTGCATATTCCTGATGAATTATAGTATGTAACTAATTACAAGGCACACATATCAACATACAGCTGAAACAGGATTAAAAAGCAATATCAGAGCATAAGACTCTGGAAACAAAATCTGAGGTATACATATCAGTGCCTCAAGAAATCGTAACAAGCCTTGAACAATACCAGTCCAGAGGGAGAATCCTATGTCAGTCAGACATATTTACCAAAAGGATTGTGGTTCAGCCACTGTTTGAAGACAAGGAATAGGGAAAAGCTTATAGCAACTGCAGATCATTTTAAAGGATTCCCATTTAGTTGAAAAGCAGGAAATATGGGCCAATGTACTAATCCTTGAGGAAAAAGTAGATTTAAGTAAGTAAGGAGATCCCGTGAATTGAAACCTACAAGGTAACTAGAAAGTCTTAGAAACAAATCATATCTCTCCAAAGGGTTTGTTTCAATTGTAACTTGTTCCTGAGGCATTTTGTGGTGTTTCTGTAGGTACAGTTCTATACATCTGAGGTAATAAAAGTTTGAAGCAATGATATGCCAAAAGAATCCAGACAAATCAACTTCATGCTCCCCCACTAGGACAGCAGATGTATTTTTAAGCTGGAAACTTACGAAAGTAGTGCTGAACTGGAAAATTTGTCTGGAAGAAGGAAAGCAAATGTGTGTAACAATGTGTTTCTTTTTCAGCTCCACTAATCTCTCTGTACTGGGGCTATTAAGTAAATAACTTGTGTTTTTAAATCACTCAACTGTCTCCTTGGTTTCCAAAAGCAAGTCACATACACAAATCTGAATGGGATCTGTACTGTAGGAATAACATGAACTGAAGGTAATCCAAATGTTTTTGAAGCACCATGCCTTCTAGGTTTGGGAGCTTCCACTAAATATCTATATAACCACCTCCACCTTCGCGTGAACTGCTCTTGGAAGGTTGACACGTGGAATGTAAGACTGGAGGTATTCAGGACAGGTTCTATTGCTTTCTCCATGAAGTGGTTTGGTTGACTGCTGGCTACTCTACAAATGCTGTAATTCATACAAAGTGATTTCAGTACTGGGCCCACTTATGTGGGAAAGGTAGGATAGTTTATGTCAGAACAAGTTTACCTACTGTCTTTTCTAGGGTTATGATGAGTAACTAAGGTTGAATGCAGCAGGCTGTTAAACATATCACCTTATAAAAGTTTATTCAACACGTATGTGCTTCAATTAGCAGTAAGTTCAAAAGACCTTAGTTCAAATGTTTATAGAAGCAGAATATGAAGTAGGTTCTTCTTAATTTTAAGTTTTTTCTTAATTCCATTTCCTCTTGGAAATCCACAGGTCAAATTCTCGCTATTTATTTTATATCACAGATTTTTAAGAAACTGTTCTGATAGCGTGAGTGGAAATGAGAAAGGATCCCCGTGTGAAATGGATGATCTTCATAATGAGAATGATTGCCCATTCTGAAATTACATGCAGAAAGCTACTTAAAAACACAAACAGTACTTGCATCCAGTATATGCATCTTCAGCATAATCTTTATGTATTATAGCAATAATGAGAACATCTTCTCTTTGGAAGACTGGATCATCTGTCTCAGGAAAAGCAGAAAAGCTTATCCCCCTCTTTACAAAGATCCAGGCACTTGATTTGAAGACCCAGTTCATGTTCCCAGTAAAAACACTGCTTTCAATAGGAGCAAGACACTGGCTACCTGACCTTTGTGTAAAGGGTTTTGTTCAGAAGTTTTCCCAGCAATTGAACTGGATTTTCCCATAGGCCTTACACACTCATTTTTACAACTAGGCAGACTTGAAAGAAAAATACGGTTCTTAAATTCCTGGCTGTCCAGAATTTATATACTCTGAGTACCCTGAGCCATACTGTGTCATGTGTGTGCACTCTGGTAGTGCATACCCCATCCATAGCAAAGAGGGAAATGTAAAGCAAACAAGTGGAGTAGCTTAGATGTGTTTGTCCAATCAAAACTAAACTGCAAAAGAAAATGAGGTGATATAATTACATGTCACATAGCTAGCACATCAATCAAAAGATGTGTTGCACTTTGAAGCTGACCATGTAGTCTGTGTATTTTTGGAATACATATCTTTAAACTTAGGCTAAATTAGCATGACAAGATCTGACACTGTTACTCTCTGCATGGAACATTTTTTAATGAGAGACACAAAACACCATCTGTTGGGAGACAGGCAGCTGACCCTGAAATGCCATCACTCTGACAGCTCTTGTTCCGTGCCCAGAAGATCCTTCCAGTAATACTGTTCCAGAATGACTGGAAGCCACTGTCCAAGAGCGAGAACAGATTATAACAGCACACAGTGGGGCCTCTGTATGTTTTAAACATAGGAAAATAGCAACAGATAGGTATTGGGATAAAGTGTGATACAACATATTGGGATTCTGATTGTTTAAATCCATTGACTTACAGAATGCCATAGGAGGAATACAATTAATATTTTATCTCTCAGGCCAGAGTAGGCACCTGCAGGGAGTCAGAGAGAGGATTTTATGAAGTCTCAGAAGCTCAAGCTTGATCAGTAATAAATGGAAAAAAATGTTTGTTCTCATGGGGGACTTCAACTTCCCGGACGTCTGCTGGAAATACAACACGGCAGAGAGGAAGCAGTCTAGGAGGTTCCTGGAGTGTGTGGAAGACGACTTCCTGACACAGCTGGTAAGTGAGCCTACAGGGGAGGTGCCTCGCTCGACCTGCTGCTTACAAACAGAGAAGGACTGGTGGGAGATGTGGTGGTCGGAGGCCGTCTTGGGCTTAGCGACCATGAAATGATACAATTCTCGCTTCTTGGTGAAGTAAGGAG
>NW_008794581.1:6535482-6559565 GCF_000699145.1 Aptenodytes forsteri | reverse complement strand
GGCTGAGGGCGCTGGGGTTGGTTAGCCTGGAGACGGGGAGGCTGAGGGGAGACCTCATCGCTCTCTACAACTGCCTGAAAGGAGGTTGTAGCGAGGTGGGTGTTGGTCTTTTCTCCGAAGTAACAAGTGATAGGACGAGAGGAAATGGCCTCAAGTTGCGCCAGGGGAGGTTTAGATTGGACATGAGGAAAAATCTCTTTGCAGAAAGAGTGGTTAAACATTGGACCAGGCTGCCCGGGGAAGTGGCCCATCCCCCATCCCTGGAGGTATTTAAAAGAGGTGTAGATGAGGCGCTTAGGGACAGTGGGCATGGTGGTGTTGGGTCGATGGTTGGACTCGATGATCTTAGAGGTCTTTTCCAACCTTAATGATTCTATAATTCTGTGAAAATCAGTATCAGGTTCTGCTGTGGTGAAGAAGATAATTGGCAGGGCTCAGCAAGTTTATTTGAGGGTTTTGTTCTTTAGAACTGGTTGAAGGCAGGGAAAGAGGAACTGGGAGTGAGTTTATGGGGTTTCAATGGGAAGGATGACTGGAAAAAGTCAGGTCTGTGGAAAGGAGTGGGATTGTAGAAAAAGGAAGGAGAAGGATAAGGGAAGTTCTGGGGCTTTGGGGAGTCTTCTCCACAGGCTCACTAGCCCTCATGCCTTCAGATGACAGGATACAGGACACGTCCTTCTGCCTCCCCCACTTCCCAGTAGCCTCTCCTCCCTCCACAGTCCACTCCCACCTTAGAATCTAGAGGCCTCTTCTTCCTTCCTCCCATTGAATGGCTGTCAGCTCCCACCCTACCCAGAGGAAGCACTCACCTGACTCTGCACGGACAGGGCAAGGAAGGGACAGCCAAAAATACACAGGCAGGTTGTTGCCAGGTCTCACACTAACAGCCCAGACTTCACACACTCCAGCTTCACCCCCAGCAAGATCTTGCAAAACAGGTAGCAAGGTCACATACTGTTGTTTACTTTGGCTGTGCCTGGAGGTTAAACTTGCCTATTGCCACTGGTATTGGTGAGAAAAGCTTCCACAGATTTCAGCTGATTTCCATGAGTAAAAATTGAGTGGTTTGTTAGCAAGCCCCTTTTTTCCTTGGGTGTTTGGAGGAAGGTCAAGGAAGCCTTTGTTGCCATTGCTACTTTTTGCAGAGCTATTTAGATGCTGGTGGTATTTGTACAGCTGCTAGAACATGTAACAGTATATACATTGTTTATGTTCTTTATTGCTCCCTGCAGAATAAAATTTTTGACAAATTTTTCTTCCCCTCCCAAACGAGGCAAAATAATAGTTAGGGTAAAAATCATATAATCCTCCGGGGAAAAATATGGTGTAGCAAAAGTTAAGGATGTTATTGACTGAACCAGCTGTACGGCATTACACTATTTAAACAATTTAATTCTGCTTATGTGTGCTGTGTAAAATTAGGTGTAGAAAACGGCTAAAGGCAAAGCCTGTTGTAACTCCCTAGTATATTAACTATGACATTTAGACTTTGTAAGGGTGTGAAACATACATAACGATTTGTTCATACAAAAGCATTGACTAAGACTTATTGCCATTTAACAAAGGAACAACTGTTTCTTTGCCCCGGAGAACAGAAGATGGTCACTAGCAGGGAAGCATTCAATCTGGAAAGAACAGAGTGTGCTCTGCTGTCATTGGCTTGTTTTTACTGGGAAGATGTACCAAATTAATAGAGAAGTTAATTGACAATTATATTAAAGGCGAACTTGCCCTTACTATGGCCAAGGGCAGATCTGTGTTAACTGCTTTTCTCTGAGATAATCACAATCAGTCACTGTATTTAAAAACACAGTGTATTACTACATTAAAGAGTTCATTTAGTATTTTCTAACCAAAGGGATTCAAAGGAACAACTGAGGTACCAAATAGCTGATTTAAATATCAGCAAGGAACCCTAAAAAAGCTGTTATGTTGGCAGACATAAGCAAATTGTCTTGAATCAGGGCATCTCTCAGCATTCCTCGCCACTGCCTCTCACTTTTCAGGCTCTATTAACCTGCTTTGGGACTCAGGATGGGGAAACATATGATTAGATTTCTGTCAGGGTAAGGGTCCCTCCTGACAGAGTTTCTGCAGTAGGTCTGCACCGTTAAATTTGCATTAAGACTTGCAGAGACTCAGGAATGAGACCAATTCCATATACTTTATAGTAAAATGTAATTACAAACTAAGAATAGGCAGAATGCTCATTTCCTTTATAGTCTCCTTATTTTATACAAACCATAAATGACTAGCTACTGTTCCACGTTATTATTTACAGGAAATTGCAAGTATATAGTTAAGAGAGAAAATCATGGGGTTTATGCCACTATGCTTACAGCAATCCTGGATAAACCACACTTTGTTGTACACTCTTCAGATTGTGGTCACACTCTGTCTTAGCTGAATTTCCCTGTAAACCAGATACTACTTAAGTTGTTGTACTTAATTATACACACTCAGCTGTTCCTTTGCTATCACTTGTTCTCAATGCTATTTTACTGTATCAAGACTTGCCCTTAAATATAAATATCTAAAGTTTTCATAAATATAATTAAAATCATAGATCTAGATTTTTAACAAACTTTTGTTATCTTTGCCAGGTTTGGTATCATATAATGCAAATTTCTTTAGGTGATGGTGAGGAGTGTGAAAATCTCTGTCTAGGAGTTAATGCTGTAAGAAGCACCCCCATTGCCTGCCAAAGTGCACTATAGGAGTTTTGACCTCAGTGAGTGTGAAAATTGTGTATTCCCAGCCAGCTCTTCTGATTCCCTTGCATGTTATCCAGAAAAACATCAGGACAACCCAGAAAGTCACAAGAAGGAAGGAAGGAACCTGGTTTTATGCATACTCTTTGGAGAGATTGCGATCTGAAAAGGTAGTAAATTTTTGACTGTTTGATCCAAAGACATGAACAGACTCCTATTGACTTCAACTTTGAACTAAGCCCTGAACTCCTGTAACTTCTCATTGGCTAATGAGGTGGAGTTAGGGATTTTCTAGTACCTACAGTCTACTTTATGAATAAGGAGCCTGTGTAAACCAAGAGAGAATCTATGCTTCAAACCCCAATTTTCAAGATCTTATAAATGAATGATCTTTTAAAGATCTTTTTCTTTCCAGATTCGATTTAAAAACAAACAAA
This sequence comes from Aptenodytes forsteri, assembly GCF_000699145.1. NCBI lineage: Eukaryota > Metazoa > Chordata > Aves > Sphenisciformes > Spheniscidae > Aptenodytes > Aptenodytes forsteri. Next base: position 6,556,417 of record NW_008794581.1, on the reverse strand, counting down.
CAAACAAACAAAAACCAGCCAAACAAACAAACCAAAAACCAAAAACACCCCACCAGCAAGGGAATTCTTACCATTATCAAGGATGTTTTGGGAGATAAACAAGGCTTCTAAACATCTCCCACTTCCAGTGCAATGGAAACAACTAGAGTAGAACAGGAAAAGCTTTATATCTCCTGTGACAGAAAACCACCCAACAAAGCATAGACTTAAGAAAGAGACAAAAATTGGGATGTAAGGAAAAAGTGATGTAAGATCTGGTCAGTGAAATACTCGCTAACACCAGGGTTTCTTTGGTCAGGATTGCTTGTCTGAAATACATCTTATGTGGGTTTTTGTCAAAAACTACAACCAAAGTTCCTTTTTAATTACTTGAGTGGTAATCCTCATATTCATAGTAATATCTGGGCACACTTTATACAAATAGCTTTGAATTTTCTTTCCATTTATACTCAGAAATTTCATGTCTGGGATTTCCTTTTTAAATCTTGTCTATCTTCCTAGCATCTACCACAGAAGTGTGAGTTACAGTATCTATAGAGTGAGCAGCATATATATAAGATGCATTATAAGAGATTTTATGGCTTCTGACAGTATTTATTGTACCTCAACCACACAGGGGAGCAGAGGACTACACCTAACATCTGACATTCTAAGACAGTTTAAAGAAAATTTAACTCCATCAATAAATTTACTGCTCTGCTTTTATGCTTGCAGTTATTCACAAATATTCTCAACATTTTTCACATATGCAGTTTAGCACATTAGTACATACAGCCACTTATCTCACTTATTATCACTGCAACATTTTTTCATATTAATGTCCAACAAGTCTCTGAGGCTTTTTTTTTTTTACTCTTTCTACAGTACAGGTATTATAAAAATAAATACTTAATCCTTTTGTTCTTTTGCTCCTTTTCAGTCCTTACACATGGAAAATTCAATTTCAATATGAACTTTGCCCAAGAGAGGTCTGAAAGGTGAGCCTACAATTGTTAATTTTAAATTGAACTCAAGCAATTTCATCCTGTAAAAGCTCTTTATAGACAAAATCCATTAACAATACTATAGTGTGATAAGCCTAGAATGGGCACTTTTTTGTGGTTTCTTTGCAAACTAATATTCTACTGGTGAATAAAACAAAAGCAAGATCATCAGCCATACAAACAGGACAGCAATACATTTACTTTACCAACAGCAGCAAAAGGTAAACCTGCTGAAAACATCTTTGTTTCTATTGAATATTCATCCATTTGACAAACTTTGATTACTACATGCTTTCTTATTTTCTGTATACTCACCCTCCACTTGCTGTACCTTGTATTTTCTGTCACATTATAATGATGTCCCAGCCTGTAGCATTGGATGCAGTCATCCACTGCTATGCTATCACATCCTATGAAGCAAGTGACATACTTGATGCCGTAATAGAGGAAGGGGGAGGGCTTATCCCTTCCAGTAAGTCCACCTCTGATATCTGAGTCAACAAGCTGTTCTTTGGTTTCATCAGGAATATTAAAGGTGTATTCACATTAAACTCAATTTCATCTTTGTCACTAGTGATACACCTTCATAGTTACAATTCTTATCATGCTTGTTTGCTCTGTCTTTTTCCTCTGAAGGCCTCATATGCTATCTTGTCTCTGTGTAAGAGTTTTTGCATACATGCATTAGAAGATACTGTCTCTCCTAAAAGCTCAATAGTCTAAATAGGGCCAGGATCCTGATACCTCTTCCCCCACTCTTTGAAAGTGGAACAGAAAGGCTGTGGTTTGCCTTAGAGTCATAGAGAAAAGCCTGCGGGAGAGCCAAGAACCACGATTGGATTTCTTACCTCCCAAGTCAGTGTCCTAACCACAAGTCCAGCCATCCTTTCTTGCTAATGTCTTGGCAGCTGGATTATAAACCTATCTTGTGAACAATAAAACAAGTCAGTGGTGATCGTCTGAACGGCACAAACCCAGTAACACTGCAGGCGTGCTAGGGAACAGACTTACGCAGCCAAGAAGCTCAGCTGCATTTCAGTCAAGGGTATAGGAATAAATACGACAGAGGATATGCACACTTGGAAATGCATTTCCACTCAGGCAATTTACTGTGTGGGTGGCAACATTACACTAGCACTGTCCCCATTTTCCCACTGTTCCTACATGTTTTTGGGATGAGGGTCTAAAGACAGCATGTGAATTCAGCCACTTCAGTGCGTTTCTTTCATCTATCCTACATGTAATTACAGCTCCAAAGGTGGGGGAAAGCAAGACAAGGGTGTGAATATTCTGAGTCCATCTTGAAGAATTCTTGGTTAGGAACAAACTGCATTTGTCCTTTGAGCATCCTCCACATAGTCATGAGGATGGGAAAAGCTGGCATGTAGCTGGCCCATGAAGAAATGAAGGGAATCACCATTTAAAAGACATTGGCAGACCTCTCAGTCAAACTGAACCTCAGATCAGGAAAATAGGTCACAACAGTCAGGTTTTTTAAAAGCTCGTTAAGAGTTAGGTATTCTATGTGGCAACTGTATAGATTTCATCTATGGGAGCAAGTCCAAAGCATGCTTTACAGGGTCCTTTGAATCTCATTAAAGTGTTTTTCTTTTTTCCCTTGAGGGAGAGGCCAGCAGCCGAAGTATAGGCTTCTTGTCTTTAACCCATGTGAAGAATATGTGAGAAGAAATACCTGTTCTATTTTATTTCTGTTTTATTTCAGCATGAAGAATAGATAGACTTGCATCATATCTAATTTTTGTAGTCCTGGCTAAATAATAAACTAAAGCTTTCTTTAGAACTAACATGAAATTTGATCACTTGCTTCTACATGGAGGGTTTAAGAAGAAAAGGAAGGTGAGTCTGTTAATTCATTAATATGTAACTCTGTTAATACTTACTGAGGGAGTAAAGGCTAAAGATTAATGTTACTCTGAACACATGAAAAATCATAAGTAGTGGTATATATTGTGAGCAAAAAGCACAGTACGTTTGTGTTTAGAGCAAATGATCCTCATTAGTATCGATCACTAATTCTTCATTTTCACCCTGTTTAGCAGTTCAGCATGCATATTAATGCACTGTCTCAGAACTGAACAAGCCTTGGGAAAAGTAATGTTTTTCATATGTTCATTGTTTGATACCTAGCTTTCAGAGGTCTAAGACATATTACTGTGAACAAACAGATATTGGTAAAATTCCCAGTAATTTCAGTGGGATACAAATGGACCCTTCCAATAATAGAGGCATTTTAACCTAGACCCTACCAGGTCCTGCGTACCTTTCCTCATATCATTCCTGCTGCAGATGGGGAAGTTCTGGTTTATCTCCACTGGGACAGTGGGCAGAACATACCAGATGGATTCGGTCTCCAGACAGGGAACTGCCAAGAGGTTTCAATTTACCACATCAGCTCACTTTTAATTCTCATGAAGGACGAGTAGATGGGAGTCACAGTGTGGTCAGATCTAACTTCATTTTTAAAAACTTTACATTACTATCTGAATTATTTCCTAGATGTGATTCTATCTTTCTACATATCCCACATCCTCACAGCAAATTATGCATCATGCTGAAAAACAAGGAGAGGAATAGAAACCTAATAATTGTGGCTATAGTACAGTAAATGTTCAAAACACAACATTAAAACCATTGAAATCAGGCACTTAGGAAAAAAATGTTAGATTTCAGATTTCCTCTGCAGCTTTAATTCAGTCTGCATGTGCCTATCTCTTATGACGTGCTGTCCAATTATATATCTCTACTGTATATTTTCCACTTGACTACTATCTTATTCGGTATTCCATTTTCCTTTTTCTTTACTGTTATCACTGCTGTGTGTGGCTCCACATATTATTTACTCACCACTTGTCAAATTCTGTCTGAGGACAGAATTATTCATTGCTTTGGCACGCGTTATGATACTAAGTACTTCACAGATATTAATTAGTTCATTTGCACAACAATCCTTTAAGACGAGAGAGTATTATTATTGCTTTCTTTCAGAAGCAGGAATGAGGCACAGAAAGTTAAAGGTAAAAGTATCTACTGTTTTTGGGTACCTAATATAAGACAGACAGGATTCTGCAATGTTTAGCATTAAGTAGCATCCCAGCCAGACCGCTTTTAATATTATTTGGAAGTACAGGTCTGACTGCCTAACACTGCTGCAGACCAGGTCTTGACATTCTAGCTCAGACCTGCTGTAGTCTAACAAAGCGTGGGCTAATGGAGCCAGGTATTTCTGCTAGCCCGTCTCCCCACATCTGGAGGTGATAACTGTGGTGGCCTCTATCTGGTAACACAAAGGATCAGTCCAGTCATTCTGTAAATGCAGACAAGTAACTCCATAGTAGTTTGTACAAAAGGCATAGCTGACATGTAGCAGTCTCCTATGGCAGCCAATTTAGAGGCAGAAAGATACCCCTTAATGAACTCACCCACACCTATGAGATGTGGACGTTAAGAGTAACAAGCTCTTGAAGACAAGTGACTGCAGCAGCTCCGTTTTAGAAATGCCTAATGCCTTTTGCATGTCAAATGGGGCTGACTTTTGCAAGTGGTCACGCACCTGATATGTAATTGGTGTGTAGCAAGCATCTTTTGTAAACACATCTATCTAAATGCTTGCTTCACACTTGGATATGGATAAAAATAAGCCTAAAATATGTGAAAATAATGCTGGACATTTTAGATCAGGAAACTAAAATTATTGTCAGAGTATGCAAAGTGATTTCACAGACTAAAGAAATTGAACATCTACTGAGAAGAAATATTAACTTTGAGTTTTTACATAATCAGAGTGTAGAACTGCAGCAGTGGAATAACTAAGAAACACTTTTCCAGTTTGCAGAATAGTCTGGTGTCTTTTTATAGTATGCATTGTTGTCTCTGGGAACAAGTAAAATAAGAACAGGAAACTGAATTTGATCTCTCAAAATAGCAGAGTCCTCTTGCACTATTTAAGTACCTAACTTTAGAGGATGCTGCTTTTCTACAGTGCTAGACTAGACCCAGGATTACAGAATTACCAATTGTTTGTATGTTAGTCCCCAAATCTCTATTGCTATGCAGTCTGTGCACATTAGCCCTCCCAGAATTATGGTTCATACAAGAGTTCATTACTATTGTTTGCTCATTGATTGCTAACAGGTCTCTATGGCTTCCTATACCCAGGAAGAATGAAGCATGGCTTGGCAACTGAGGCCCTAATTCTTGTTCCTGAGCAGAAAAGGGGCCTCTCTCCAAATCACACAGATTCAGGTGGGAGAACTAAATCAAAAACAGCATACAAACCGTATCAAAGTGGACCCTTACCTCCCAGGGAGGAATTAGAAAGCATCCCCTCCTCAGTTAGGTCATGTGCTTAACCCTAAAATGTTGTACATAAAAAACACAAAACCATTGCCAAAAAAAAAAATCTAATATTGCACCAGTGTAAAAAAATGTCATAGGCTGTAAACCACTGTTATGTGACTTAATAGTCCGTCATTGTTCTTAATCTTGTTATTGTTTTCTTTGCTATTTGTTTCCACAGCAAAATTCCAGCAGTGATAGAAAATGACTAACAGTGAGACAGAGAGGAGTCCATCTGAAACTGTCTGGTAGTTTTTTCTCTCCTAGATTGTTGCTAGAATAAGGTTTAATTCTGCAGCCTTTACTTCTCTGATATCCCCACTGAATGCTATGGCAATAGCAATGCAAGTAGGGAGCTGGCGAACTGGACAATCACTCATTATTCAACATCCAACTGCATTCAGCTACTATCACTCAGTATATTTTGCTGAGTGAGAGCTTGCTTGTACACTAGTAATCAAATTTCCTCTGTTTTAGAACATTTCTCTCTGTCCATTTTGTCTTTCACTCTCATGCTCTTCTAACTTCTTTATCCACCCATCAGTCATTCTCCATATAACCGAATATATTTTGAATTGATACAAAATGCCAACAGCGCTAAGTCCTTTGACTGTATGTCAAATCCCCTTCTGAGGCTTGTGGTTCTGCTTATGGCTAACTCTTCTGAATGATCTTCCTGTGGCTTTGTTCATCCCTAGCACAAAGAAGCCCCACCTCACTTTATAAATAATGGACACCATACTCTTTGGCCGTCTGTAAGTACCTTTGACTGGCCCCAAAAAACGCTACAATCTATATGGAACAGTTAACACACTTAAAAATGCCCGGTAAAGATCTGAATATTTTTTAAAACTTCTCTCCAAGAATAGGTAAGCACTTAAAAGTCCAGTACTACAAATATGACTACAGAACTATCCCATTTACCTGCACAGACCTAATTTACCTACTCAGTACAGCAAAGACTAATATGGAAAAAGAGCTTCTACTGTGAAAATAAAACAGTTTCTATAACATGGGAGTTAAATCTGCCTTTATAAACACTATTGCTGTCTCATGATCTCACTACAAATATTTTATTTCTTGCACAACGTGCTATCTAAACATAAACCTTAGCACAATAAAGTTTAATTAAGGATCTTCTGACCTTCAGTAGAACAACATACAAGCAATAGATTTTGCACAGCATTTCTGCTCTATATTATTATAAAAATAGCTGTATTGATAAATATTTGTTGGGAGGAAAGTATTGTAGTAATGGAAAGAAAGTGCTACCTTACCTACTAACCAGGTATCTGGTCATATGTTATAAATGTTTACATGTACAGAGATCATTGCTTAGAGGGTACGGTAAAGACTGAGTGAGATTCTGCCAGTATGTTATATGACATGATGACTTTTTTAAGAAGAAAAGCAAGTCTCCCATTATTTTTTCCCAACCTAGAATCACAGAATCATAGAATAGTTTGAGTTGGAAGGGACCTCTAAAGGTCATCTAGTCCAACCCCCCTGCCGTGGGCAGGGACATCTTCAACTAGATCAGGTTGCTCAGAGCCCCATCCAACCTGACCTTGAATGTTTCCAGGGATGGGGCATCCACCACCTCTCTGGGCAACCTGTGCCAGTGTTTCACCACCCTCAGCGTAAAAAATTTCTTCCTTAGATCTAGTCTAAATCGACCCCCCTTTAGTTTAAAGCCATTCCCCCTTGTCCTGTCACAACAGGCCTTGCTAAAAACCTATGTGGCATGGAGTCTTTGCATATAGGCAAGTGTACAAAGCAGGCCAGAAAACATGTTTTCAGAATTTTCAAATACTAACATGCATGAACATAGGCTCAAATAAGAGACGAGAAATAAGTTTTAAATTTCAGCCATAACACTTCATTAAAGTATTCATTACTCATGTCTGTGGAATATCATAACTGTCCAAGTCTTGTAAATTAAGATTCACAGTAAACTTAATCTGTGGTCTTAAAGAAAAGTCTGGCCAAGTGCTGTCTTCTGAGCTGAACCCATACTATGAGAGAAGATGTAATTTCAGAACTAGTATGGATGATCATGTTAAAATTAAGGGTGTAAATTCTGCACTGATATACACTATGTGCAACTCCAATGAAGATAAAAGGATTATGTGGTTTATATATCAGAACTTGGTCCTCAGATTTAACTGAAAACTCTATCTACAAAAAAGGATTTCTAACATCAGATTTTACAACTTCTGCAGCCTTCCTGGCATAGCCAAAGTCAGGAAATTAAGACAATATGAGAATATTTTTCTAACTCCAACATTGAAGGAAATAACAATTCTGACATCGGAGCCAGATTTTGGTTGGCTTTCCCCATGTGGACAGGCAAGGGGAGGCAGTATTTTTGCCAATGAATTATTGGCTTTGCTTCTCATCTGGGGGAGAGGTTGGCTTTGTGATACAAATAGGTGGTCCACAGAATGGAGACGTGGCTACCAACAAATTTCACATTATCCACTAAGTCAGCATATGAAGACATTATCAATCCCCTATCAGTCACTCTAAACTTGAGATTTTGGGGCAAGCCTTCCACTCTCATTACTGACCCACCCACTCTCCAGCTGCTCCTTGTCAGTTAAAGATGCTCATCATAGAAGTTAATTCCCAAGGTACGTTGACATCGAACAGCACATTTATGTCAATCCAGAAAGGAATTGTTCACTAACCATAGCAAACTCTTCCTGTAAATCCTTCACAAATCACAGCAGTTGCTCCTTAAGGACTTTCTGGATGAGGTGCTTCTACCCTGGAATCAGTAGCTGGCCACCTTCCAGACCAACATGTTAACTCTCAGCCTCAACGAGTTTGGGGCTGAGTGATCAGGGATTCTTTGCTTGGCCCTAGGGAACTAGCCCACCCTGGTGATGCATGGTGGTGGGTGGCTTTTATGTTATTTGGAGAAATTTTTATGGATTCTTGATGTTAAAGAAGAATCTCACTGATTCCAGTTGTGCCTACAAGGCGCAGTCACAAAGGATACAGGACGCAGCAACGCAGGATGCCTTAAATCAGTGGCTTCATTTAGCATCCAGTGCCAAAGTCACAGACTTTAGCTAAAGCCACAAGCCACCTTCATACCAAGGGCCATTCAGCTGATATCTCATTGCTAGCAAATACTCAGAAAGTATTACCCACAGCTCTAAAATTTCCTAAGTACACGGAAACATGTATTCTATAATGTAGTTTTGACTCTAGCACTCATGTTATAATACAGTATTTTCATGGTAGCTGAGCAACGAAGGGTGTTCAGTTATACCTTTAGTCCCTTCCAACACTTCAACATAGTGAAAATTTTCAATCTCAAAATTCATTTAGTAAGTTCAATTATTTTCTGGCAAGTAATTATTTTGACAAACATATCCAGAGCATCAGTACACCATAGGTCTTCAATTCATTATAGCTATTTAACTTCAGTCTTAACTTTGTTCTTAGAAAAAACTAAGCAAGATGAGATCATGGAGTTTTTGTCCTAATTACAGGTTAGCATGTTTTATGTGTAATTTAGGTCCTAGATTTTCCAGCCCTTACCCCTAGAAGCCTTAGGGAGCACCTAATTTTAAACAGCAGAAATATTCCTACTCCCAGAACTTCATAGGCGAGATTTTCAGAACTTCTATTATTTTTAGTACAGTGGTCAACCTCAAAACATGCAAACCTGAAGACCTGATCCATGGAATAGATGTTTCACATCCTAAATAAGCAAGTGAGCACTTGCTATGAAGTTTAAACAGATCCAAAATAAATACACCAGTCTTATTGTACTCAACTGCCTTGAGTTATTCCTATCAAGGCTCAAGTCAAGACTTCAGTGAGGCAGAGGAGGAGGAAACCTGAAAATTGGCATTCTTCTTGGAACACTAGTTAATTTTTAACTGGTGAAAAATAAGACTGTTTCTACAGCAAGAATGCATTAGATCCTGCCTTTCAGTGGTAAAACAGAGCTTCCAAGCCCTTAGGCACATTATTCTCTTTTAATTGTTCATTTCCTCTCTACTGTTCTGTGTGCAAGAAGTGAACAGATTATCACTCTAAATAAAATACTATAGTTTGCTTTCTATAGGAGTTCCTCAAGAATTTGTGAGGCACAGATGCATTTGCCTATAACGGACATAAAAATGTTTAGAAAACAAGCTATGTGAATAACAAAGCAAATACTGCTAAAGAGTTCCATGGCATCACTTTAAAGTAACTTTTATAGTAACTTGACATTTTAAAATCATTATTATACAAGTTGCATTTTTATTCCTTCACTGTTCTGTAAAGATGTTGCTCCAACAGCGGCTGCTGTGATCCTGTCATCCCTCATCCTCGTCCTTCGTCTGCCTCTCTATCATCTCAACATGTCAAAAAAAATTCATGTAATAGTGGATGAAATGTGTCAAAATGATAGTCCTTTCCATGCTTACTTATATTTCCTACATAGCTTCCTAACAAATGAGCAAACACTTGATTCTTAGTGCAAAAGCTGAGATTAGTTTTCCACTTCTTAAGAGGCTCCTAAAATTAAGAGATCAAATTTACAGTTACAAGTGAGCATCAGTGCCCTGGAGAGATTTTCCAAGAGGTTGGGCAGATCCAGCCTTTTCCACATTTTGAAGGACATGACCTACGGACTGAAGCCTTCCTTCAGTTAAGCTGGCTGTGTAACAACACAGCCTTTACAATTTGCAAGAAGTTTTATAACATAGCATGAAGTCTTGCTGCAGAAAGTTATGTTGTGATTCATTGACCAATATAAATACCATGCGATTGGAATGAGACATTAATAAAAAAGAATCCCTCAATATTTCTCGAAAACAGAACACCTGATATCTGCTGATTAGGCACTTGCAGTAGTTGTGATTACATTTTTGATTCCTTCAGAGCTTACATATATCCAGATCTAACAATCCAGCTAAAAGGACAACTCCTAGCTCTAAGAAGTAATGGACTCAAAGTCACACAAGTAGGGGACAATAATTTTCTCACTCTACAAAAATATATTAAATACCTTGTGGAAAATAGCTCTTTACCATCCAGTTTCTGTGTGTGTCATGCCACATTCCATTCTCACATACATTTTATTTTATTACCTAGCTCTTTGGTGTCACCGCAAAGCTTAAACTCCCATATTGCATATAACAGAGCCAGCACCGGTAAAAGCCACCAAGTCCTACTCTTCCTTATGTTTCTTATGTACTGCCAAGTCTGAAGTGACAGCATCTCTTTTGAATAACATGTGAAGTAGATCATGAGTGGCATCCCTGGGTGCTTTGGTAAAAGTAATTGCAGTGCTCTGCCTAAATTCATCTGGATAATTACATGGCGCTCATTTGATTTTAGCCTGTTAGCTTTTGCTAGAAGAGTTCTTGTTCACTTCATCCCACCAGCCTTTTCGCTTTTTTCCCCTTTCAGCAGTTACTGAATTTCAATGGTAGTTGAAATACATACTTCTCTTCGGGAAATCAAGCATGCAGAGAATTGCGACAAGGCAATCTATTATTTGAAAGTTGTGTCAAGCATGATGCACGTGTATTTCTTTAAGATATGCATCAAAAATGTGTTATTCTCATGAGTTTGTGCACCTCACATTTTTGCAATTTACAATACAGTTTTTCCAGGATGCCTGCTTTCTATGTTTTCCATGAGTTCATCATGAATCAAATATTTATCCCCCCCACCCAAGTACTAAGAAAGAAGCTTATATTAGCTTGAAAATAGCCTGTTGTAAGTTAAACTCTTGCGGATTCCTTCCTTTGATTTCTCTTTCCATAGAAGTATTTCACAGGCTGGTAATGATACCTGTTCGTAGCATGCAGCAGGCAGCTCGAGATTCTCTTTTCGCAGCTATTTTCTCGTCTCACCACAAGATGTCGGTGTGACCCATTTATACTGGCACCGTGTTTCTCCCAGCCAGCTGTTGCAAATTGCCAATGGATCCTATTCCTTTCCTTTAAAAATCCCCAAAAGATACTGAGACCATAAATACGTGCCATCAGCGAAAGAGAGCATGGACTGACAAGTGCAAGGCCACGATAACTAATTGCCTCACTTCAGTTTTGGAAAGAACAGCTCTGCAACACTTCCCAGGCCAGCCGGTGGTTTTCCACCCGCTGTGCAGCACGGGGCAAGGCCTTCCCGTGCACAGAAAAACAGGGAAAGAAAATCCAAGGCACAGAGCTGGCAATGAAGGACATCGATCCTGCTCCTGCCAGATCTGCTCTGAAGGTTTAAAATGACCTCGGTAATCAATTGTTTTTAAAATGCATTGCTCGACTGAAGTGTGCTGTAGGTATTTAAAGAGTATAGCAGCATAAGCATCAAAAGTTCCTCAGTATTCCAGCACCACATCCATATTTAAGTTTGAAAGCCGGAAAATATATTCTAAATTGCTGGGATGTTTGCACTTCAAGGGTGTTCTCTTTTTCCAGTTGACATACTCCCCGTGTTAGCAACAAAGAGATAAGAAACACGGTGCTAATTCCTGAGCCCTTAGGTTGCAAACAGAGAGAAGAGGGGGCTGGGACCAAGGAGAGAGCAGGATGGGAGAGCAGAAAGAGGCTACATGCTTCATTAATAAAATCTTTCCAATTCCTTGTCCTACAGAGCAGAAAGGGATCCTATAAACTTCCGTAGAGCTTTGCGCATGACATGAATTTAAAGGGTATTCAAAGCATCTTTCGTGCTAATTAGACCAGACAGACGGTTCCAAGTATGCTTAACATAGACATTTGAAAGACTAACGCAACTGTTTCTGGGAATAGATATAGCTGTCCCACAGAGAGCTGCACTGAGGTGGTGGTTTCTGTTTTCATTTAAAGTGTAAGTACAGGCAAGTTTACCTTTTTCCAGAGAAGATGGGAATAATTAAAATAAAATAAAGTAATAAAAGAATGAGGTATTCCTGCACAGTACATTTATTAATGAAGTGAAAAACTGAAGTAAAATAAGTCAGGCTATCATCACAGAATTCAGCAGGGACAGCAATAACTTTCAGCAATCTCTAAAAGCATAATATCACAACCATACTGCTTCACTTCAGGGTTAAAGTTTCCTCATCAAGTGAATCATTGGCTAGCAAAACAGAAAACAGCTGCTGAACAGATAACGGGCAACGCTCCAGGTTATTTTTATCACTATTTTAGCAAGCCATACATTCGGAATTGCATTTTTAAATGATTTCTGGAGGACAGTTTGACAGGAGAAGAGCCAATAGTTAAATAAAGTAGCATAACTCTCCTTTCCCACAATACTCAATGAGATGGTTGGCCATTAATGTGAGTTATCTTGACCTTTTGATCTACCTTTGAAAATTTCCTTACCTTGCGATGAGGTAAGGAAGGTCTTGATCTTCATGAGTCTAAAATAAAATAGCGACCTTAGAACTTTAGTTATAGATATGTCTGGTAATCCTGCTCTGCCATTGACTCAATACAGAAGTTCATTTCTGACAGCTATCAGAATTCAAGTGCCTCTTTCTTCCTGAGTCCATTAGCAACCAAAGATCCCATAGAAACTGACTTGCCATTTTCATGGTAATGGAAGATGTAAGGACAAGAGAGGGATAGAGCTCTGAACAACAATAACCAAACAAGAAGGTATAAAAGTATCTCGTCTGATTATTTCTAGCATTAGTGTAACTGAGGGAAATAAACAGTTTTCACCATCAGCTGCCATAGTGCATTCTGCTTTACATTACCATGCCCAGCTAGAGGGATCTTCTAGCAAACATACTAAATTTTGGAAATGCTTTGCCCTTTTCAGTGCACTTTCCTCTTAGGTCTCATTAACCAAACTATTAACACTTGCAGGCATTATTTGCCCTGAGATCACAGAGTAGCAAGATTACACCACAGAAAGCCTTTGAGGTCACCAGTCCCGCTCCCCAGATACATGCAGTAGATGGGATCATAGATTCAAGCTGTTAAGCTGCATAAGATGAAGGTTACTGGTACAATGGAGTAGCATTAAGGATTTGGAGTTGTCTTTACTACTCTACTGGGGGAAAATAACTCTGCCTTCTCCTGGAAGCTGTGAAACATGAGCTTTCACTGTAATTCTCCCTGCACTCTCGAGTCTGACTCCCTGACTCGCTGGAGAAGGCTCTGCTGTGTTTGTAGGTCACTAAGATTGCAGACTCAGCCCTTCAGGCACCCTTTCTTTGGGCAGGGATGATTACGGTTCCCTCCTCCCGCCAATAACATGGTTAACCATGCCTGTATTTCACCTATGCACAACTTCTGCAACAACGCCCAATCCACTTGATAATTTTATAGTTTACCTAACCTGAAATCTGCTCCATTCCTACTGTCAAGCTAACTAAATCCCTTCCCTCAGTAACTTTGTATTTCAGTTAGAAGAAATACAGAGTTTGTATCTATTGCCATGTATTCCCTGGAAAAATGGAATCATTAAACTTCCGTTTAAATCAAGGAATCTTTCACATTATTTGTCTGCTAATTATTCATAATGACAAAGAGCACAACATTGCAATAATTGGAGGTGCATTAAAATTTTGCTGTTACTACTTAGGCATGAAAGCTGTGCACGCATTGAAGCCACTCAAGACCCCAGCACTATAAATAGTGCTCTATTGTTAGTGGATAAAAGATGAAACAAGTCTCCTGGCACTGGAGCACAGCACGCCCTATTAAATGTTACACTCTGCCTGCGCTAAAAGTGAAAGGTGACGTCAACTGATAAACTAGTCTGCGGGTAAGGCATACAACGGGGAAGAGTTTGCTCTGACTCTGCAGCTTCCCCAAAGCAACACAGAAGCAGCAACTTACCTTTCTGCCTCAGCAATGGCAGAAGCTGTTACAAGGCACTGGGTGGAAACTCCCGTGCGCTATGAAGAGTGGTTTGCTGTCCAAGAGCTGGAAGCACACAAACTGGACCACTCTTTATATGCTTTGCCGGGGCCTTCTACAGCTGCACTGAGCAACAGAAGGTGTATCGCGGAAAGCACAGCTGGGGCCGGGAAGAGCGGCCAGGAGGAGGAAAACACACGCTTTCAGGTCTTGCTGGACGTTGTGCAGTTCCGCCCAGAAGATATCATTATTCAGACTTTCGAAGGCTGGCTCCTGATCAAAGCTCAGCACGGACCTAGGATGGACGAACATGGTTTCGTATCCAGAAGCTTTACCAGACAGTACAAATTACCTAATGGAGTGGAGAACAAAGACCTGTCTGCGCTTTTCTGCCATGATGGCATTTTGGTTGTTGAAATGAAGAACCCGGTGGGAACGAATTAGAGTTTTGTCCATAGTTTATTGGTGAGATAAAATCATTCTTAACATAACAAAATAATATCATTCAAGCAACGCTGTAGAGTGTACTAAGGGTGTGGCTGTATTTACATTACAGTAAAGGAAAATCTTTGTATATATTTCTCAGTATGCTGAGTTTATTGTTTGATGTGAAATGTTAGACTGCTTGCCTCCAGCTACATATGTGTTGGAAAGCCAGGCTTTTTGAACAGCAGAAAATTTAGGCTAGTCACAGCAAGAGAAAAAAAAAAGCTATTTGATATATTGACAATAAAGCACATTTATGAGTTCAGTTGGAGGAGTTGTATTTCTAAGGAACAAACATTTGTCATACATAGTCATAACCATTTAAGAAGCAATAGACAGGTTGTGAGTCTTACGGAAATTTAATTTATGTACTAAAAATTCTGTTTTGTAATTTTTGAGATTAAATTCTTCTTCCTTAGGCTCTGGGAAAACACACAAATTGAAGGAAACTATAAAGAAAAAAACCCAACTATTTCCACAGTTCAAGCTTGTATACAAAAGAACCCTTGAGAGATTACTTTTTAGAAGTGTGTTGCGTGTTTGAAACAATAAGAAAAAAAGAATAATCACTGACTATATTTGCTTGAAAACACAGTAAGTAGAAATGATACTTTCTGTCAAAGACAAATTAATCTGAAAGAAAACAAAGACATTTAGAAAATTGGGTTTATTTAACATATTCTGCTATTAGCAACCAAAGAAAAAATATATTGCTTACAAATACTCAAAAGGATCAAATTCTTCCTTGTGAAGCCCCAGCAATAAAAAGGCATTACTCTAGCACAGATGCCTTTATTCTTATGCATTTTAGGTAGTCTTGTTTTTCAATCAGATGGATATTTTATTCTTCGTCTTGCTTGACAGTTTATGTCTTCAAGAGCAAATTTTTCTGCCTATGTATAGTCCCACTCTCCCTGTACCAACATGGGCTCAACATGAATCTAATTTTAAGCGCGGGGGTTCCTTACTACAGACACAGGTTTAATTTCTGTCCCAGTTTCATTTCATGAGAGTGGTAGAGATGAAAAAAAAATCCACCCACTACATCTAGTATCTGGTCTTCTCAACATTAAAAAAAATTAATGCTGTAAGTGAGTTTGTAAATACTCAAACATTTGAGGAGATCTGCAGCTGCAAGTCAAATTTCCTCTTTTTATGCGTGCAGGAGATGAGTATGACTGCTGTGCTATGAATAGTAAAGCAATGTGGAATGGAAAGTGCCAAGTTAAATACAGACTCTTTATGATAGCCATCTGCTGTTTGGACAAATCAAAAACATATTCAAATGAAACTGAATACAAATACAATTTTAAGAATATGAGAAAAATCTGATGAACAAAACCCAGGCTGTCGCTAGCTGAAGGCAGAGAGTTCCTTTAGTTTAAAATGAAAGCCCTAACCTTGTACTTCTGCACATGTCCATTCATTAGAAAGGTTTATGTCATGGTTGTTTAGACTTGAAGACATTTGAAGCTTGACTTTAGAAGTCAAACTGCCTCTTTTTATGCGTGCAGGAGATGAGTATGACTGCTGTGCTATGAATAGTAAAGCAATGTGGAATGGAAAGTGCCAAGTTAAATACAGACTCTTTATGATAGCCATCTGCTGTTTGGACAAATCAAAAACATATTCAAATGAAACTGAATACAAATACAATTTTAAGAATATGAGAAAAATCTGATGAACAAAACCCAGGCTGTCGCTAGCTGAAGGCAGAGAGTTCCTTTAGTTTAAAATGAAAGCCCTAACCTTGTACTTCTGCACATGTCCATTCATTAGAAAGGTTTATGTCATGGTTGTTTAGACTTGAAGACATTTGAAGCAATTGACTTTAGAAAAGTCGGTAGTCCAATTCTTGCATTTTGTTTATTATTTGTGCTAAAACTCACGAGGAATTTGTACAAGAAATGCAGAATAAGGTCTGGATTCTAAATTTCCATCATGTGCAATTATTTTATTTTTTTAATAGAGCAGAAGTCAAGAACCTAATGTTTTCTAACAAACCAAACCAAACATAAAACATATGTCCCTACATTTCCACTCAACCCACACTTTTCCCTCATATTGTCTGTGTTTACTTTGTGTATTGGCTTAAGATAATAAACGATCATGCTAGAAAATCAGATCTAGATTTTCGACAATTTTAGGTCAAGAAGCTTCCTCAGCCAGGAATCTGATGGAAGATGTAACGTGGATTTAAAAAAATGAACTCTAGATACAGGTCTGGATTTAAACTTTACACGCCAACTTTATAAAAGCTCACAAGTTTAGACCCATGGTTACACATCACCTTATGGCACAACTGTTGGGATAGAGTTCAGGATCACCAATTAGTAACCTGCTTTGGTGATTTTTGTTTACAGAGGATTTTGTAAATTTGATCACTTAAAATTATAGGCTATTATAAAAATGATTCTAGCTATGATTGCAGTGGTAGTATTCATAGCCCTAGAGATGAAAAAGCAGTTCTAAAAAAACCTAACTGATTTCATTATTTCAAATTAGATCATGATTAAACTACCAGAAACTTGGCAAGGAATTAGACCAGACAGCCAAAATCATATCGTCTGTTCTATATATGTTAATACCATGGTTACACACAGCCCTGCTTATGTACACAGGCCTGCCTCACAAAACTGGATGGAGAATTTGGCATTTGGCTGTTGTATATCGTAGGTCTCTTCACATCACTCCGTCCCCAGGTCTGTACTTGCTGATGACATCATCAGTTAGAAACCACTGGAACGTACTGACCCAAACATGGCAAGGATGTACCCAGGAGGATTTTACCTTCTGTAGTACCCAGAGCTTTACAAAAGCCTAATGCATGCCCCTTGGTGAATGGGAGCTTGCCCTGGCCCAGCACCCGAGTGCTCGTGTAACGGGGACCACGCTTGGAGTATGGACCTGCTGCTGGCTTCCTGTGTTTTAGCACCAAGAACAACGTAGAGGAAAGTGCTTCTCTCCTTTTGTTACTGGCAGTTTCTTGGATGAATTATTTTTATGTGTTTACTAGAACAGCCTCAAAGTACTTGGCACAGCATTTCCAAATTGTCTGGAAAGAGCTGTTTTGATGTATTATATGTGATGTTTTACTTTTATAATCTGATTAGAACTGAACGTGAATGTCACGGAGAAAGCTGCTAATATAGCTCATGGACAGTAGAATGAGATATTTATCAACAGCAAAGGATTTCAGAACAGCTACAGCTTAAGGCAGGTTTCAGACATGCTGATGTGGTTACATTAAGAACCCTGATACTGGCTGCCTACAAAACCCTGGCCCAGAATAAGTGATAAATGCTGCTGCAAGCCCTGCAGAGCAAGTGTTACGGAGCCTTCTTGGTTCCCATCACTGAAGGATTGTAATTGATCGGACTGCTCCTCCAAATGGATAAAGATGATTTCATGCATGAATCTAAGCACTGTGAAAAATGCTTTCATAGAAGAAGAAAATGTCTCAATAACAGCACTAGTCTCCAAAAGCAAGGTCACAAATTTACATTTCCATGTGATCCCTGTGGGCAGAAAGCCCACAAATGCCTTGGACTTGTTGCTTTTTTATAGTTTCTGCTGTATCCAGGGCATTTGAGATCTCTCTACACAATCTGATACTTGTGGTGCAGTGAACTGAGGCTGACACCCATCAGTCACTCAGTAACTGCTCAGCTACAGCCCTGGGCATTGGAAAAGAGGAAAGGAATCCCCTGGGATGTCATGGTGGTAACATTCCCTCTAAGCGAGGTAGGTCTTGTGTTCCTTACCTAGTTCATAGCCAGGAATCAAAATGTGCTTTTTCATCTGAGTAACGCTACAAGATTTGGCTTTTAATGGGAGTAGGAATATTTCTGAAAATTTTAGGCGCACCTTCTCTATATGAAAGAGATGCTGACTTCTGTCTTGCTGACTCCCAGAGGCAATGGCTGGCCCCGGTCATCCAGAGGACAGCATCCCAGTCCCTACACTGATGGGGACCCCACCACTTCCCTGGGCAGCCTGTTCCAATGCTTCACCACTCTTTCAGTAAAGAAATTTTTCCTTACATCCAATCTAAACCTCCCCTGCCGCAACTTGAGGCCATAAAGTCCAAGGACTTAGACCTGTACAGTACATCGAAGATACCTGAGCTGGCCCCACTTGTGCCGACTCTGGAGCCAGAAGTACTGTCCCTGTGTGTCAACTCAGGTCCAGAAAGCCCAGAATGTCCATTGCTGTGCTCAGGCTAAAAAATCATCCCTTATTAAAAATACTTTCACAGACGGAGAGATGGGAGAAACATGGCACTACAGCTCAGGACTCCCCAGCCAGGTTAGTGCTAACGTGGAGGCCTCGGCTCTTCGCGCCACAGTGGGCTGTAGTCCTACCACAAATTCCACCAATCTCCTTAAAAAGACACAGTCTTTAGCCACATGGTAATACTGTTGATGCCAGCATTTTCAGGGGGAAGTATGTCTACTAGCTGCTTGCACAAGTAGAACTGATGCAAGTAGAGAGTAATTTACAGGTCCTCTCATGCTCCTCAGTGTGTTTACGGTGCTTCGGGCTGGCCCCGACCCCATCAAGTATCACTCTTCTGCTGACGAAGCATGCTGCTCCCGAGCCCTGCGAGCTAATACAGAAGCAGCAGTGAGCAGGTCTGTGCACAGAGAGGAGACAGAAAACTGTAGGACCAGGGTGGGCCTTGGCACATAGCCAGCAAGGAAGCCCACCAGAGGTGTCTCAGGCAAGGATGAGGAGCAGGAAAAGCACTCCAACTGGTTCAGAATATATATATATATACACACACACACACACATAAAAAAATAAAGATATTAAGGCATAATATTTAAACCGCCTATGAGAAGTATTTGACTTATTGATAAAATGAGCATTTTTAAGGGCTGAGAAAGACATTTCAAAATTACTTTAAAAAACTTAGCTTGTTAATAGAAAAGGAATAACATACATGGACTAAACCCTTGGTGTGCTAGGATGAAAGAAATACTATCTTCAGCTATACCCACTATACCTGCTATCTTCAGGTACATTTCTTTCCAATTGCACATCCCGTCAATTTTCCTATCCATTAATTGCACATTCCCATCATGTAAGCAGAGATACCATGGCAGAATCTCCAAAAGTTTCACTTGCTCTTAGCAGAGTTGGATGACATGGGGGTTAAAGTTTGAGTGCCCTATCTGAACTAGCCACCCCACAATTTCTACAGTCGAGTCCTCATCACCTGAAGCTGGTTTACTGATTCACTGTAAACTAGTCAACATGTGCAGTCATTCCTCTCATTGGCTCTGCACGGAGTTGGTTGGGTCCAGCAAGACTTCCTCACTCAGGTGCCACCATGCAGCCTCCACAGGGCCAACTGACATCTCGCTCTCTCCCACCACAGTACCAACGCAGTGCAGAGCTCAGCTGGCTGCTCCCGCGGCTGATTCAGATGTCCAAACGCTACGACGTGAGTGGTTCCCTGAGTGTGTGTGACTCCACACAAGAGGTAATACGGGATCAGAAGACGTTTTGAGTTCCAGTGGCAATAATTCCTTCATTATTAGTTCCACTCCTCATTTTCCAGGATATGCCACCCTCCTCTTAGCCTGGACACTGGAGTTTGCTGTTCCACAGATGCCACAGCAGTTGCAGTGGTGTAGGCACTAACAGCAGGCATAGCTTTTGTCTGTGAATGAGCTGATTTTGAGTTTGGATGTTGGCTTTAAATAAGTCCAAGTCTTAATTAAAAGTGATAGCATGACATCATAGCTATAATGAAAAACTAATGAAGGGAAATGATTTTCAGAGCATGGTTTCACAAATAAAAACATAATTCTTGTACTTGGTCTTACAAGGCAGACAGAAACTCACGAGCTACCTGCAGTGGTGACAGCTGTACGCATTTTAATAGTATTTCAAGTTTATTTTTTGTAACTTTACCACAATTATCCAAGTCTTGGTGTCATGATCAGTATGTGCCGTACAAGATGCACCATAAATACAGTCTCTGCCTTCATGTATATATGAAGCCTTAGGGCTTGATCCTGGTATGAAACTGATAGTGACTTGTCCTGATTTTGGCTGGGATAGAGTTAATTTCCTTCCTAGTAGCTGGTACAGTGCTGTGTTTTGGATTTAGGGTGAGAACAATGTTGATAACACACCAATGTTTTAGTTGTTGCTAAGTAGTGCTTATACTAGTCAAGGAAGGAAATTAACTCTATCCCTGCTGAAACCAGGACAGCTGACCCAAACTGGCCAAAGGGATATTCCATACCATATGACGTCATGCTCAGCATATAAAGCTGGGGGAAG
>NW_008794581.1:6519385-6526523 GCF_000699145.1 Aptenodytes forsteri | reverse complement strand
TATTACTAATTACTACTACTACTATTATTATTATTAGGATATTATTTTTTATTGAACTGTTCTTATCTCAACCCAGGAGTTTTCTCACTTACTCTTCCGATTCTCTCCCCCATCCCACCGGCGGCAGGGAGTGAGCGAGTGGCTGGGGGGGGGGGTTGGGGGCGTTGCCGACTGAGGTTAAACCACGACATGACTCAATGCAGATTAGGAAACTCTGAGGCAAATACATGCAGAAATATGAATTCTGATACTCATTCTATCATACTACCGATAACAATATTTATCTGAGACCTTCTGGAAACTTCAGCCTGAAATGGTTACAGTGTGGAGACAGTTAAGGTTTCCAGATTTACAGGTTTAAAGGTCAGAAGGATCAGTGGTGATCCCCAGTGATCCCCTGAACAGAACCCACATCATCTCACTTGCTAATTTCCTCATGAAGCCCATAATATATTTGAAAAAGAACACATATTTAAGACATCAAATCTTTATTTAAAGACTTCAGTCCATGGAAAACTCATCACACCCCTCCATAAATTGTTCAAGTGTTAATAGTCATTGTGGCCAACAAAAAGCAGGTTTTCCCTAGCCCTCTGAGATTTGCTTAGTGATATAAATTTTACCCTAAAACTAAAAGTAATAGTCTGGACAGCTCTTGGGACAGTCTTTTTACTATCCTAATGTTGTGAGTTACAAAGATATAAAAGCTTAACACCTGCTGCTAAACACCCTCTTTAGTTACTAATAGAATACAAAGGAATTAACTGACATGAAAAACTGAATATAATTTTTCCACATACAGAGCAGAAATATTTATTGAATAACCTTGGATATATTTAATACCTCTTCTGTATCACCATTGGCAGTTTTGTCATCTTCATGCCGTACTCATCTAAACTATTTTTAGGGTTTTGTTTCTTCCTGAATAATTCCTGCCTGTGGTCCCACTGGCCATATAATTTTTAATATACCTTTAGCTTTTTCTCATAACTATCAATTCATACTGCTTGTTATCAACTTCTTAATTCTTCCATTTCTACTTTCACTTGCCCTTTTATAACAATATATTTTAAATTCAGATAATTCTGCTTATATGAATACAGTTCTGTATTTATGGGTAGCTAATAAAACATTCTTCTAAATGCATACAGAACGGCCACAGGCAGGTTCTGACACTGTTTCTCTTAGGAAATTATAATCTCTTAACATTTCACTAATGGTACGGGATGCCCAGTATGTCTCCAGCATTAAAATCCCTTCTAAAACAACAGTTTAATAAGGAAGCAACAGGCTGCACTGCCTGTGATAAGGTAGCCCAAACAGTTACAAACCAAGCACAGCAGGAACCTTCTTTACCACCTC
Source organism: Aptenodytes forsteri (assembly GCF_000699145.1). Classification (NCBI taxonomy): domain Eukaryota; kingdom Metazoa; phylum Chordata; class Aves; order Sphenisciformes; family Spheniscidae; genus Aptenodytes; species Aptenodytes forsteri. The sequence continues at coordinate 6,525,161 of NW_008794581.1, read as the reverse complement.
ATCCTTTGCAGGCCTCTATGTTTGCCAAAAGACCAGCAAAACCCAGAAGCAAAAACATTTACCTTAGAGTAACTTAATGCCATTTTCAGCCACCGAGCTTCTCAGAACTCCTCATCTCGAGCTGACACAGACAACAGGAATACCTCCTTGACCATCCTTTCTGTACTCCATGTCCTCAAGCAACAACACAAGCTAAATTTTTCTCCTTGAAGATGACAGCAATCTCAGTTACTCAGAATTTAATGTCACTGCCTGCTAGCAGAACGCGCTGTCTCAGCTTAAACACAAGCACTGAGAGAACGGACGATACTTCAATGGCCAAAGTACCATCGAAACCGGCCTGTTGCCTAAGTTAGTGAGAACTTGTTCTGGTTTCCAGGCTGAGACTGAGAAGTCACTCACATAAGGTTCCACAATGGACAGTAAAAACTCATAGACACATAACGTCGAGTTAAGGCTCAACCATCCTGATCAATTGACAGGTATAATCGAGGAGCTGCCACTGACTAGTCCTTCACTCTGAGGCCAGCCTCTGCCAGCCACCTCTCTGCACAGGGCCAGAGCAACTTCAGCCCAAAGGACCCAAGTCCCGTAGATTTCTAGGACCCAGTAGCATTTATTTTTCAATGATAGACCCCTGTGGGGAGTTGCCAGAGTTAACACAGGTACAGAGCCCACTAAGGAGGTCCTCTCTGCAATTTCTCTGTCCTGGGTGAGGATAGAGATACTTGCATATGGGAAATGAATGAATGTTCAATCCTTCATTCTTGCTATACCATGCTTTATTCATCCTATGCAATGGGTTTATTGCTGAGATAACTTCATTTTCATGCCACGTTTATATGACACGTGGACATAATGTTGGCCTCACCTGGATTTCCTTACCAGTTACCCCCTTAGCTCACAGTCTTGCTTTTTATAACATGTTTGTTATCATGAAAGGTATTGGATTGCAATATATAAGACTGAGATTACTCCTCAAGGACTTGTGCAGCTTTGGCTAAAGCACAGCAGGCTCATGCATCCTCTTTTGCTGTGTCTCAGTCTTTGCATTTAGGAGGTAGATTCTGCCCGTATGCATGTCAAGGGACCGACAGTCGACCCGGGCCCATTCGTCCGTAAGCACGAAAGACTCTCAGCACCATCCAGAATGTCTGTCTAGCACATACCCCCACTGCCACAGCATGGAAGAACTGCACACATAATGAATTTATCTTGACAGCATCCTTAGATGGTTATGAAACATTATCTCTTCAGACAAGGAACGGAGACAGGCATGCATTCCAAGCAATATTAAATGGAGGGTTGAGAACTGCTGAGTGACAGCCATCTACTACACAGACTGGGGCTGAGATAGCGAATACGTATCACAAAGGTCAAACGAGAACCTCAGTGTTTCTGCTCAATTATCTCTAATATTACACAACCTAGTTTGAAAAAAAAATATGCAATTTCTGCTTAATTTATGTTCCCACTTGAAAAATATTTTCTTTTCTCCTAAATTCCACCGCATCTTTTCCTAAATTCCATAGCACACTATAAAGTGTCTCCATTTCCGATACCTGTTTATGATTTAAAGTATGATTCTACAAAACATTTGAAAGCTAATAATATCATAATCTTTTAGAAGCTGAAAAAAAGAACCCTAGAATAACGTATTTGTCGCATTTATTGCATTTTCTTCACTGCTTTGCTAGTTCAGTGTCTTTACTTGCTTTTAGCCTGGCAGCTTCAGTGTTTAAAATCATTTCGTGCCCTCTAGTGGCAGTTCTGCCAGGCACCCTGAACTGCTGCTCTGGGAGGGCTGGGAATTGGACACTGCAGTTACAGATGATGTAGAAATGGAAGAAAAACAGTTTATTCCACTTTTAAGTAAAATTTATTATCCATCTCTACAGTTTAAAAAAATTACAGTTATTTCTAGTTATGATGAGAAAACAAAACAAAATCCAGCAAAAAACAAACCAGCAAAACAAAATCATCTAGAGATACAGCACAAATAGCAGCCAAAAAAAAAAAAAATATCAGATACTGGGTAAGCATTTGACTGAGTTTGCTCTTAGAAATTATATTAATGAAAATTGACCTATTGGTAGCCATTTACTCTCACAAAGCACTAGTCAATGTGTTTCCTACTAGGACATTGTTCAATATCCAGATGCACAGTTTTTCCAGGCTCCACAAAAGGGTATCATCATAATGAGAAGGCTAAGTGCTTCCAGAGCTTCATCTTCTCTCATGGAAAATCACTTCGCTTTTCTTACTAAAGCAGCAAAGTGATAGCATAGAGGAAAATTAACAAAATAAAGAAGGAAAGATTTGGGGGCCTCAAGGAAAAGTTGCACAGGGGTGATACACACTTTTATTATTTTTGGTTTCAGACCCTCTACTCATTCACTTTTTCCTAATTCAAGATAGCCTAAAATCCTTAGAATTTCCAAAAAAGGTTCCCAAATTTTTTATTTTAAGCTTCTGCACCTGAGCAGAAAAATAAATCATGCTGCTTTCAAACAGCTCTTTCAGCATATATTCTCAGGGGTCTTGAGATGCCTAACTCCCAATTAAAACAATGAGATATCTCATACATAGACATCAGTAGCCATTTGGCTTTAGTCTGGTTTTCAGTTTCACCCCCCAAATTACAAATCCGCAGGAACACATTAAATAATAAATATCTTCACTGAATTATAGGTTATCAGTCTCAATAGGATCGGAATAACATTCACTTTGACTCTGAAAATTCAATTCCTAATGAAGATGGTAGAAATTCCCGACCAAGCAAAACATTCAGATACATGCTTTGTGCAGCTAAAATGGGGTAAGTCAATATGTGCCATTCTTATTTTTAAATCCTTGCCTCTGCTAGTCCGAACAACAAGAAACAAAGGTCAATCAACCCAGCTCTTCTACTTGGCACTGCAGATGGTTACCGAGGGCCTAAGAAGCTGGCTTCTTCAAACCTTTTAAAAATCTTTTTTAGGGTGGCTTCTAATTTTACAGGTTGGTTTTCTTGAAAATCATTGTTGAGTTTTTAAAAATGTTAATTTTAACATCCACAACAGAGTGCCTGCACACAGTGGTAATCAGAGTTGGCTCACCGGTGGGAGAAAGATGGAAAATGTCATTTACAACCTCGTTATTGTTCCAAATTCTCTTTGCAGTTTTGTTCACTAGGGAAATAATATAACACACTTTTTCCTTTCATAATTTTGCCTTATTGAAGGCGTTAGTGCCTGAAAAACCACGACCCAATTTCACGTAACTTAATTTTTGTTAAAATCTCAAGATAAAACTGGAAGATTTTAGAGAATAACTACTTCACTAGTTTACACTTATTTATTTAAGAAAGATTATTCTCATTAGCTTTACAGATCTTATGCCTTCAAATCCTCCTGATAGCAGTTTTTGCACCTGCTGAACTTGACACCTTTGCTTGTGTCCGCTTGAGACACAAATACTGAGCTACTATTTACTAAGAAAACGTCAGATCTAATGTATAAAGGGGGCAGGGGGAAGCAGGACAGCTGCCACCTCCACCACCGGACCCAAGGAAGTAAGGCAGGTGCCCAGCTCAACTCGTCCTGCCCTGGCTGTGACAGCTGCAGCCTGACAGGCGTCGGCACAACCACTTGGAGCAGCAAAATCCCATTCCTGAACCGGCTTTGCAGCTGCGCAAGACATCTTGTTCGTCACTCCAGGTTGTTCAATGAAAGCAAATCTTAAATGTCTTTATTTATACAACTTTAGTAGGCCATCATCATTTCCAGTTCTGATCACCTCATGTGAAAAAAAAAAGACTATTTCAGAGAAAACAACATTAATGATTAAGGACATTGAAATTAAGATGAATAGGACCGAAAAGTTTGCGAAAGGAGTTGAATCAGGTGCAGTAAAATATATATAAAACAGTAAGTGGTATAGAAAAGGCAGATCAGGAGCTAATTTTCTGTAGTTTAACCTGTGAGGATTCTCATGAATGCACAAGACTGCCCAGATCAATGTTAGGAGTAACTTTGGAAGGAATACAAAGCCCCAATCACTTATCTTGATTTGCAATAATCAGAATTTGGGATGAAATCTAAGACCAAGGTTAAACTGATCCACATCTACCTCCTGTTGGGGTTTTAGTCCTTACTCTACGTCGGCCACATGGGTGGAGGGCAGCACGCTGGACTGTAGATCAGGTGCCATGGCAATCTCTGCATTTGGCAGAAGAGAACCACGTCTGCGTCAAAGGCAGACACTGACGGCGCACCGGCTGCAGCGGCAGAATGCTGACAATCACTAGCCTTGACGGAAAAAGGACTTTGGCAGTTCTAAGAGCACTGACATGCTGGTGCGGGGTTTGAGGAGCTCCTCAGAGCCTGCTGGGGGGTGGTAATCATGACCAGGCCAGGTCAGGGTGCTTCCACCAGTACCAAGTGAGCTGGCGGGGAAACCCAGAAGCCTTGATACAGAGTTGTCTGAAGTCAAGGTCTTCAGCTGCACCATCCTGGGCAGCTGCCAGCTCTCTCTCAAGAGGAGGCTCATGCTTCTCGCTTTAGCATTGACATTGATACTCAGAATTGCTCTCCGTAAACCTGCTGCTGCAAATTTAGTGCTTGGGTTTGGAGATGGTAGCACAGATGATGCAATATGAACGTGTTCCACTGGGCTGGCCACCGAGGAGCTGGTTGTGTGGTGAACTATGTGGCTCTTTGGGCAATATTGGTATCGGCTAATTAAAACAGACCCAAAAGAAAATTGGGGCTAAAATGCTAGGCTGGGGTGAGCTGATATATTAAAAAAATGTTAAGTACACAAGCCGAGCAACAGTAACAGAAAAGCTCTGTGACAATATGTGCACTAACATTGGAAAAATGAAGGTCAGAAGAAAAAAAAAAGAACACAAGCAAAACCCAGATATCAAGCACTAAAACCAGCAATGAAAGGAAGCAGTGGGCCTTGTAGCATTCCAGTGAATCGCCCCCAGATGAAGACAATTATTTGTCACAAAAGCCTTTGAGAAGCAACATACATTTTGAACTACATCAGAGAAACGAGCAAGAACTGCATATCCGGCAGGATGCTGATGGGAAGGCATGAAGAACTGGGGACCAAACAGGCACATCTCCTCCGGATAACTTCTAATTGTTTGTGAACAGGTAGAAATCTTAAGAGAAACTTGCATCCAGGGATCCAAAGAGAGCTAAAAGATCATCAGTGGGATGGGATCTATCTAATTAGACAACACAGGACCAGGTGCCACAGGAGTTACTAGGGGAAATGATCAGGGCAGCGAAAAAAGATCGGGGATGGGATTAAGGCTGTTCCACAGAAAACCAACATCATCATCAGCATGACCACATTTTTCAAGAGGGCTGAAACACACATTATCCATAACTAAAATGCACATTTTCCTAACTCTAACCTTACTTTTCTTTGTAAGCAACAGCCAGCTGGAGGAGGACCTCCAGAAACAGCGCAAACCCCCCCCTTGGCATCTGCGTGATGCACCTCCTGCAGAGAAGCTGAAGCTGAAGCATCGGTTCATCCTGCTCATGGCGCGGGAACCCTGGGAAGAAAACCAAGCGCCCGAGAAGGCGCGCGAGCTTCTCGGCCAAACCTGGAGAAGTGCTGAAACACCTCTGCGGGGGGGGAGCAATCCTGATGCGGTCGGGCGGCGGAAATCTCGTAGGCTTATGAGAAATCAGCCAACGGATTCAAAGAGGCTGAACGTGCAGGTGTAACAACCTGTAAAACCCGGTTCGAAACACTCAAAACGGGGCAGATCGGG
>NW_008794581.1:6496600-6518363 GCF_000699145.1 Aptenodytes forsteri | reverse complement strand
GTGAGCCGCAACCTCAACCGCTTCTCCACCTTCGTCAAGTCCGGCGGGGAGGCCTTCGTGCTGGGCGAGGCGTCGGGCTTCGTGAAGGACGGGGACAAGCTGTGTGTGGTGCTGGGCCCCCGGGGCCCCGAGTGGCAGGAGAACCCCTACCCCTTCCAGTGCTCCATTGAGGACCCCACCAAGCAGACCAAGTTCAAGGGCATGAAGAGCTACATCGCCTACAAGCTGGTGCCCAGCCACACCGGGCAGCAGGTGCACCGCCGCTACAAGCACTTTGACTGGCTCTACGGGCGCCTGGCCGAGAAGTTCCCCGTCATTTCCGTGCCCCACTTGCCGGAGAAGCAGGCCACCGGCCGCTTCGAGGAGGACTTCATCTCCAAACGTCGCAAAGGCCTGGCCTGGTGGATGGACCACATGTGCAGCCACCCTGTGCTGGCTCAGTGCGATGCCTTCCAGCACTTCCTCACCTGTCCCAGCACGGATGAGAAGGCCTGGAAACAGGGCAAGCGCAAGGCTGAGAAGGATGAGATGGTGGGTGCCAACTTTTTCCTGACCATCAGTGTCCCCACTGGCCCTGGGGCCGGCCTGGACTTGCAGGAGGTGGAAAGCCAGGTGGACGGCTTCAAAGCCTTCACAAAGAAGATGGATGAGAGCGCCCTGCAGCTTAATCACACGGCCAATGAATTTGCCCGCAAACAAGTCACTGGTTTCAAGAAGGAATACCAGAAGGTGGGGCACTCCTTTAAGTGCCTCAGTCAGGCATTTGAGCTGGACCAGCAAGCCTTTTCGGCTGGCCTCAACCAAGCCATAGCCTTCACTGCAGAAGCCTACGACGCCATCGGGGACCTCTTTGCAGATCAGCCCCGGCAGGACCTAGATCCTGTGATGGATTTGTTAGCGCTGTATCAGGGGCATTTGGCCAACTTTCCAGACATCATCCACGTCCAGAAAGGTAACACCCTTACGTGTTTTCTGAAACGATGAAGTTTTATGTATCAGAGGTATGCACACAGATGTAGGGACCAGGGGCTAAATATGCCCTGTGTCTGGCTTGCTGGCCTTGGATTAAATCTTTCCGTGTTTTCTCAGGTAAACTGTTGCTAAAAATACAAAAAACACGTCAGTGACAATTTTCATTCTGTGCCAAAGGTCTAGACATAGTTGGGAATTTTACTGGTCAGAGGTTGCTGTGTTTGGCTGTGTTGCCAAAGTTCTAGACATAGTTGGGAATGTTACTGATCAGAGGTTTCTGCGTTTGTCTGTGTATCTCTGAAAGAAGCCACATCTGCCTATACTGCTGATACAGTAAAGATTAATGGTCTTGTTTACAAACCCTGGAGAACAAGTGGTATGAAAACATCTATTACTCTCTGATGTACGTTAGGTGTCTTAAATCTCTGATCTAGTAGATAATATGAAGTAATCTGAAGATGCCAGTACTCCTCCGATGGACCACCTTGTTTGAGGTGCGCATGGTGGTGTGTGCATTTTGCAGTGTCAGACAGTCAGATGAGATGTTTAAAGCTGCTGGGGTTTCTCAGTTCGGCCATGCATTAAACTCTCTTGGTACCTTTGTAAGAATAATGGTCTGCCATGGTGTTCTTAGTTGGAGTTGTTCATCCTTTGCCCTTACTATCATAAAAGATGTTGCTCACCTGTTATCCTTTCAGCATCTTTCTAGCTGAAACACACTTCTGAGGTTCAGATTGCTGTTTGTATGGCGCTTTGTGATCCATCAGAGAGAAACTCCAAAAATGAAAAAATCATCTGCTATATAACTAGTGACACTTGTTCAGATATATAGTGCTACAAACTTCTATTTATGTGTAGATGATTTCCCTGTTACCTGAGAAAATGCATAAGCTGTATTGAAAATTATTTTGGAGATTAATAAGTGGTGGTCTGCATCCCAAGAGGCAGAGCTTGAATTGTCAGTCACGGTGAATCAATCTCTTTTGCCCTTATGTGACATTTCCAGGGTTTTTGCATCTGGAACAGTACCTCGAGTCTGACAATAAAAGAGTTGGAAGAGTTTTTTCAACAGATCAAAAAGGCAGGCTTCTGGGAGGTATGCATTATTGCTGGGAAGATCTGAGGAAACAGAGTTGGTACCAAGTGTACAATTTGTTGTTATTGAAGAAAGTAAGCTTTTCATAAAAATTGCATGCATCAAAGTCAGATTTCCATTCTCCTTTCAAATCTTGAAAATTGTGAGTGGAAACAAACTATCTTAATAGTATTTTGAAGAGAAAAGTGAGGTGTGCAGTCTAACCTTTGAGGAGTTGTTCTGGTAGCTGCTGTGGCATTGTGTTCTGATAACAACTTCCAAGTATTTTAAATTTGGAGAGAAGGATGGCATTGGCAATGCCTCTTGTTTGGGAGTAGAGCATTTTAAAGTGAGTTGTCAACTAATAATAGGATTATCTGCAAGCTTCTGGAAAAAATAAAGGGAAAGATTTTTTTATTAGGTTGAAAAAGCCAGCAGACCATATATACTATTTAAATAATATATCCTCAAGCTTTAAGGCTGTATAGAGTTCTTCACTGCAGTGTTTTTGGAGATGAGACTTTGAAGAGAGGATTGGGAATAATAGATACGTGCTTGATTCAACCCTGTTTCTTTTATAGTTCTGTTTGAATTTGTGCTTACTGGTTAGGTTTACCTTGCTGAACTGGAGAAAGTTCACCTAAGTGAGCTTCCACTAGAGCAGTGCATGAGCAGGATGTATGTAGAGTTGATTTTGTGGCAGAGCACTGTCCTGGAGCTGGTTGGAGAAACATACAGCCAGTCTGCGTGCAGGTGCTAATGCTCCAGCACCTCTGGGCTAACGCTGCCTTCAACACAGTATTATCCCTGGTACATACTTGCCACCAGAAAATGGCATAGGCTTGAGAGGTTGGTTTCTTGAGTGTCCACGTTCATGATAGGAACAGGGTTAGAACTGGGTTATGTGTTTGTTGTTGTCGTTCCTGTTACAAAACTGGCAAAGTGGAGGAAAACTGAGAGGAAGATGTTTTTTACACCCAGTATATTACTGTTTTATTACTCTTAAGAGTTACTTGTAACAAGGTATAACTTTTCAATTCCAAATTGTAAACTTCAGATGAAAATATGAACTCTTTGGTGTTCTTACAACATAAGAGCTTTCTTTTAAATTTGCTATCTGGGATAGTTGCCAGTTTTGAGAATTATTATTGTCTGTATAGACTAAACAAATATCTGTTGGTGATAATAGATCATCTGAAAAATAGAGTTGACATGTCTTTCTTCCAGTGTTTTATTTTCTAGCATAAAACTTCTTCCTGCAGTAAAATGACCCCGAAGTGCCCTTAGAAGTGGTAGAAATAGCAGCCTGATTGATGCATTGCTTACATGGCCATGCCTTTAAAAAGATGAACTCTGAAGTTAGGAATACTTCTCCTTTGTTTTCTACATAGTGCAAATATATTGTCCACCTGGGATAAAAAACAAGACCTTTTCTAGACTCCATTTCTGTTTTCCCCTAGACCTGAGAAGGACCAAAAAATAAAGGCAGCTGTGCCCAAAACATGGCCATGTCTGTGGGTAGAATATTCAACTGCATTGTCCTGTTATGGGTTTGCTCTACTGCAGATAGTTGAACAGCTGCTGAATGTGATTTGGAAGTGTGTTTTGCGGTGTGGACTGGGAAGTCTGCACCTCTGGGGTTTTTTAATCATTTCTGCAACTTCTGCAAAAAGAAGGACAGAGAATCTGTAAGTCAGAGACAAAAATTTCCCTCCGTTTGGGCTTTGTCTTTTCTCCTAGAATTATGAACCAAAGCCATGTAAGCCCCACTGTTGCTTTGTGTGCATATCAGCCAGAAAATGTGTTAACCATTGTGCTATTAATTGCTCTGGGGTCCAGGTCTTTCTACCTCCTGTGCTGAGGACACCATACATGATCTGAAGTGTGCAGAAAGGGATTGTCATTTTGGTCACTTGTGTAAAACATGTGAACCAATGAACTGTGGGAATATTTTCAAACTGTTTATTATCTTATTAACATTGTCAGTATTTTATGAAATGGCAATGGCTTCAAAAGGAGATTTTAAAAGATTCCCTTTCCTCTGCCTCCTTCCTCTTGAGCACCGAGTGTTTAAGGAATTTTCTGTGAGGGAAGGAAGAGTTAAAATACTGGCCCAGAAGAGACAGAGGAAGGATTTGAATTTTTCTGTCCCACATGCCAGTTGAGGACCGACTTGTCAGTGCTTTGTGAGAGACCTTACCCGGTTTCGTGTGCGCTCCAGTCCAGGTCTGAAGATTCATTGGATTGAGCCCTACAGCAAAGAACGCTCTGAGTTGGAAAGTCCACTTTTCCATCTGGAAATGCTTGCTTTGAGTACCCCACTGAGGCTGGCATAGAGCATATCCGCCCCAAGGCATACAGTCCTTACAAACAACTTGTTGTTTTATAGGTTTTATTTGGAAGACTAAGCGATCAGGGGAAAACTGGCACCTGCAGGGGTAGATGATGGCAGAGTGGTGTCTCGAGCATCTAAGCACCCAAATACTTGTATGAATCTAGCCCTCAACCCCCCATAGGTAAATGCTTCTAAAGTGCTTGCATGAAAATATTCCTGTGCATACCTGTGTTTTTTGGAGTGGAAGACCCAAATATGTTAGACAGATATACTTGTACTCAGTTTTCTTTAGCCTCTGGCAAAACATTCGTAGAAGAAGAATGTTAAGTTTAGTAGGCTCAAAAACTAAGCTGCACTTTTGTCATTTTCTTTTGCAGAACTGGTGTATCTTTCAAGAAATACTAGATTCAGTTGCTTTAATTTTGAGAAGAAAAGCAGCATCCCATCTTCATTTGTAATGAATAATGCTGCCTTTTCTGTATTTTTAAGGTCTACTTGTGGAAATTCCCTAGGCATTCTTGGCAAAATAATTCCTAAATATTAATTGCTAAAACTTCACTCAGCTGATGAGATCTTCTGACTTTAATAGTCTTCAACATAAACACTCACTGCAGGCCCATGCAAGTTCAGGTTCAGAAAATTTATGTACATGTAAGAATTTGAGATAGTGTATGCTACTACTGTAGCTCATGCTTGTCTGGCTATCTTGCCTTCATGTTTGCTTAGTGAGAGTAGAGAAGTTGCAGGTTTTTGGGTTTCTTTCTTTCAAGTTTTGTTTGAGGAACTACTATAATTGGCCTCTTGTGATTCCTGAGAGTGGAAGAAATACTGAGTAACTTGCTGTTTCATCTCTGCTTTCCAGATTTCTTCTTTCTCTTAACATTACGATGTTAATGCTAGACAAACTTTTGGGTATGATTTTTGCAAAACAGATTTAAGAAAGTGGTGTAAATATTTTCTAAGATGTAGGCAGCAATTCTGTTTCCTCTGCATGGCAAGATTTAAGAGAATTATTTAAAAAAATATCTGAATGACCTTTTTGCTTCTTGATTACTGTTTGCAAAGAGTAAAATAAGGCAAATGGTCTTATTTACCTGAAGCAAACTTAATTCTAGACATTGGCTTTAAAGAATGTGCTGGGTGTGTTTTTAGAATATCAAAATTGCAGGCGAAAAAACATTCCAGCTGGAAATGCATCAAAATTTGAAGCATCAAAAAAACCCAAACAGCACTGAAACCTGGAACTCTCTGTAACATTTTTAGCAGTGTTTTTTTTTGCGGGGGGGAGGAGGGGTATGTGTGTTCACAAATAAATCAGACTGGTCAAAATTCACACCTAAAATTTTATATCACAATGTAAAAGCAGTGCTTTTCTCTCTTGCTTACTTTCTAACCTCTTAAATTTGTTGTGCAGACATGGTTTTTCCATCCCTGTTTTTCCTTTTATCCACTTTTTTTTTTCCGCCCTCTGTCCCTCAGATCCATACACTTTGCATGCAGTTCAACTCAGGTAGCTACTGGCTAAAGAGCTAGGCATGTAATCCTAGCCAGATGACCCTTACAACAGCAAAAAGAGATGGGTACCTACATTTGATCTGTTTAAGGACTTGGATGAGAAAGGATAGATTGCTCCAGGACGACTTGCATTTTTTGGCCCGTCAACCTCCCCATTGCTGTTACAGCGATGATGTAGCATTGTCTGCTTGCTGCTGAATCACCCGGTATTACCTGCCAGTATTTGAAGGTAACCTGAAGAAAGCTGAGACTTTTAGATGGCTAAAATGTGAAAGAATCTTCACATTTAGAACCTGTATAAAATTTTAGCTTCTTTGGTGTGTGTAAAATCAGAGGACAATAATAAGCAAGACTAAAATTGAGCAATAGCCTTACTTGAAGATTAAACAGAAAGAGGAAAAAAAAAGGACTTCTATGCCCTGTCTGCCTAAAAGATGCGTGGGTCTTTTTAAAGTATGGGGTTTTTTTTCTTTTCCATTCCCCCTGCAGTATCTTCTTACCTTAGCTTTATAAGGGAGCAAGATTCATGCAGTCATGATGTCTTTCTCTTTTCTGTTACCTTTTGAAACCTGCTAGCCTGATATCATAGGCATTTGATGACAGAGAGACATTTCCTAGCTGATAAAACCCCAGTGATTTTTTCAAAAACAGCTGGTAGCAGAGGAAGAATATAACTGTTCCTCATGTGGGAGACTGCACATGTTACTGCACACCAGAAAGTCTATCCAGACTGCGCGCTTAGTCCCAACAGGCTGGAGAGGTTTTGATTAGAGCTCACACTTGTAGTAGGTTTGACCGCAGGCAATGCATTGTCACCTCTCGTGCTCTTACAGGTACTTGCTCACCGCCGGCAGTAAGGCCCTGTCTACTGGGAAAACCTTGTGGGCAGCTAGAGAGTAGCAGGACAGTGTAGATATTGAAGAATTAAAAATTATTTTGTAGAAAGAGGAAGTAATTTTATTTCAAAGACTACGTAATACCTTTTCAGTTCAAAGCTTATGAAGAATCTAGATGGTGAGAAAAAGTTCATTGTCCTCCTCTGGCAGCTGAGAGAACTTCAGGTCTTGCTAAAAGGACTTCCATCCAAACAGGGAAGACAAGAATTGGTAGACTGAAAATGGAAAGTAGCTCCCAGAGCTCTTCCAAGTCTTTGTAAGCACATTATCAAAAACAAACAAGCTGGCTGATTTTTATTTTGCAAGTCACCTTTGAAACAAGCACATGTTTCAGCCTTTCCAGGGTGAAAGACTTTGTTTGAACAGTTAAAATGCCAAGTTAATCTGTGCAGACTGTATAAATTCATCCAGCTGGTACCTTGCTTATTTTAAATTGCCTGGTTCAAATAGCACAGAATTTGAAAATTCTAATTAAAAAAATGAAATCACATTTGGCTTAGCCCCCAAAACACGAGTCTTATCAGCAGACTAGAGCAAACAAACGGCAAACGCTTTCTACACAATCTTGTTTGTCTTTCATGAGGGCCATGAGGATTTAAAGGAAATTAAAAAAAAAAAAATAGTGAAAAGGGTGTTTTAAATTTTGGAGTGTACTCTTATGAAATCGGTGACATTTAAACAATCTGTTCAGTTCTTGTCAGTGACTTTGGGTTGTTCCTGTAGCAGAGCAGGAAGAAGTGTGATGGTTTCAGCCTTTGTTTTAGGTAGGTACACATCATGGGTGGACAATTTCTGTAATCATAATGAACTGAACTACCCTTTTATGCCTACATGCAGTTCTTTCATAACACTATGAAAAGTGGATTCATGCTATGACTGGGAGTTTACATTGTGTTTTTGTCCTGTGGTAAAAAGCAACTTGCTATTCTATTTTTTTCAGGCATGCCATTTTGAATCTTTATACGCATGAATAGCTATGCTGGCTAACTGGCAGTATACTGAAGAAAGAACCGTTTTACCAGATATCATGGTAATGACACTACATTTTCAAGTCGCTTGCAGTTTTATGTAAGCCCAAACTCAAAGCGGCAGACCCCTTCCTCCTAAAAAGGCAGACAATTATCTTCTGTCTTTATAAAGCTATAATATTCTTGCTATATTATAATATGTACTATATTAATATATTAATTAATTTAATAAAGTTATATATTTACAATATTAATTAATTTAATAAAGATAAATATTTACAATTTTAGATTAATTAACATAATATATGGTATATGGCATTTCATATATAATATAAATATAGCATTATATTATTATAATGTTCACATGTTCTGGTTTTGTATTACATACTATATTTTAACTGGTTACATTAATGAAATTAATGGCTACATTACCTTGCATATTTTTCCTGCAACAAGGAGTCTACTTCTTTTTGTCCTTACAGAGATACTGCAGCATTCAGGTTTCTAAGAGAGAGTATTTAAAGGGTACTAGGGAAAAAGTGGAGCAGTAACTGCATTTCATTTAGACCTTGACTCTTTTCATATGAATTTATGTTAAACTGTCTATGCATGTTGTATTTGCTCATCTTAGGACAGTAGTGGAGCTAAGCAGATGATGATGGACAAGCAAACACCATAAATTGTGCTCGCTCTTTGCTCTCTGCAAAGGCAGAAGGGAAGCAACATCCAAAAGCAGGTCTTTCATAGTGCCCCAATAAAGAAGGGATGTAAGAGTCAGTGGAACCTGCATTTATACTTACCTATCTCAATAATGGTATATGGATGTTGATATGCACTGTTACCTGTCTTCTCCTGTCCGCCCACATCCCATGAATCTTAAGAAAATTTTGAAGACGTTACCATTTAATGTAATGATGCTTACATCCATTTTGGCCGTGACTTATATTCATCTTCTGTAGATCCAGAGGAGACATCTCTGCTTATATGCTGTTAACCAGTTTTACTGAAACTTAATTTATATCACGCATGCACAGCATCATTTCTGATTTAGGGTGTTGTCTTGAAGTCAGCATTATGAACAGGGCATTTACAAAAGCTGTTAAGAGTCTGTAGCATCAATCTAGCAGAAAAGTGCCTGTTCTTAGCATCCTAATTGGGAGAACCTAGTGTTCAGAACCTATGACAACCGAACTGTAATAGACCAACTTAAATTCTGGAAAAACAGAGATTTATCTTAAAAACCTGTTTGATGCCCTGTTTAGATGTAAGCTAGCTAGTAAGCTAGTAAGAAGTACTTAAATTCACTGAAAGGTTTCATGTTGGTACTTCTGCAAATGGCGATCGCTTAAATTTCCAAGTGTGTCCACCCTGAAAAGCATGACTGGCTTTCTAACAGGTAAACGTACCGTGTTTCTAGTGACCAGCCTAGTTTAAGTTTCACTCCTTTCTGTCCCCCAAGTCTGCAGTGTCAGCTGAAGCCATACCAAAGAAAAACTCCTTAAATGGTACATGGGAGTGCCGAAAAGTACAGACTGTCTTAGAATTGAGCAAAACCAGCATTACCTAGTGTTTGCGTCTCAGGCTGTGGTGCAAAATGCTACGTTCGTGGTAATGGACAGCCATATACACAATTTAGCTGGCTTTTAAGATCAAATTATTCCTGACAGGCCTCCTTTCAGACATGACTATAGGTACCTGTAAAGTCAGAACTACTCATGAATACAGTTTAAACACGCTTTAGTGGCTGAAATAAGGTCATTTGTTTGCTTGAAACACTGTTTGTGTACAATACATCTAAAGATAAGTTAGTTTTAAAGTCACTGCATTCAAAATTGGAATGGAAAACTCCCACCCGATTTTGCACAGTTTTTGCATGGGGTTACCTAGCACTATGGGCTTTTTTTTTTTGTTAATGCGGTTATGTGGGGCAGTAGGTGCAATAAACTGATAATTCTGTAATGTTTCTTTCATTTCTTTTGATATCTTGCTCTCGCCTCCTATTATCAACTGTTTCAAGGGCAAACTGTGGCTTGTTGCTCACATAGCAGTGTGGTGTAGCATAGCCCAGCAAAACATTCGTACTGGAGGTGCTGCACACCAAAGCTTGTAGATTCCTCTGGAGGACTCTGGAACTGAAATGCACATTGCGAATGTGATAATTTCAATATTTTTCAGTAGCAGGAGCATTTTGGAGCCTCTGAATATGCACAGGTATGATTACAGCCCTTGTAGACCTGGATAAATAAATTGGCTGTGTATTCTCTTCCTATGTGAGTGTACACCAACTGGCAGATGTATGCACAATGAGTCTAATCAGGTCTTAAATATCGCATTATTTAAAATTAAAAAAAGATTATTTAGGCACGCATAGTATCCGTTAACCCTGGTAGTTCTTTAAAATTGAGTGACATTTGACGCTGTGCATTCTAACACCATCATTAATCGGTTATATATTAATTAAATCAATGTATATGTTAAAACCACCAGATGAGATTAGAGTTAATCAAGTTTCTGAAATCTCTAGCAAAGACTGTTTTATTTGTGCGTGACCTCTGAATTATGTAGATTAGAAGGTGATTTCATTTTGAACCAAAGAATGCATCTCTGGGTCATAGCTTTTGATGAGCTTTGCAACAGGGTAACTGGAAGAACAAATAATTCTGTCTGATGTTAATAATCCTGCAGTCAGTCAATGTTAACCTCGATGTTAGCAGAGTACTGTGATTTATGGCCCTAGATTTATAGGATAGTATTATTTTATTCTGTGGGGTTTTTTGAGCAATGGGCAACGAAATAATAAAAAATAAACCTCACTTTTTTAAACTATTTTTAGGCTGCAGATTCTAAAAGCATTATAGCCATTTTCACGTATCTATACAAAAAACCCTTGTAATACTAAAGTAATTGCAATTTGATATATTTCATTTTTATATTTCTAACTTTCATGATGAAAAATAGAATGTTGTTAAAGTAGTTTTGCACCCTTAATGAGAAGAATAAAATCTTTGCATTAGAAAGACTGGTTTTGAAAACTGAGTTGGCACTTTCAGAAAGAACAAGTGACTTCATAATTTTGCCTTTGATGTTGGAGGTCACTTGCTTTTTTCTGTTTAAAATTGTAAAACGAGATTTTAAAGTAGCAAGTCATTCCTATATTAATTACTGTAATGGTACTTTTTCCCTGTGACATTTCTTTTATACAGTTCAGTCCCTACTGGAGAAGTCTTCTGGTTTTAATTTCAGGCAAATTCCCATTATGCTGTGTTCCATTCTAAATCTTGGCCAGAATATGTAAAGAATTTGCAGAATCTTAATGTAGGCTTCTTTTGTTACTCTGTGCTCAGAGTGTTCTTAAGCAAATAATTGGTCAATGTAGTAAAATCTCTATTCTGCTACACACAATTTCGTTGTTTCACTTTGAATTGAGAGAGGGAAGTTGGGGGCTTTTTTCGGAGTAGGATTTCATGCTATGTGTAATCTCCTGTGGTGCTTCTGCAACTTTCCTCGTGTTGGAGCTAATGATTGTGTAGCCCTGGGCTGAGCTGGATCACATAGCTAAGCCATTGATAGGACTAAGCCACCGTCTCCCTCCCCTAAGCCACCGTCTCCCTCCCCTTCAGGCCAAGTGCAGTTTTTTATTGGCCTAGTCATTTGAGTCATCCCATAACAACATCTTTGCTAGATCTGGTGTAAGTCGGACAGCCATGTAGACAGGCTTGTTCTGGCAGTAGTCTGCTGGATTAGAGATAATGTTCTTTCCTCCACAGTTGTTTCTTTCAGAAGGAAGGTAAATCAAAACTGTGCTACATGCACATGGGCTACCCAGGGTTTGCCTTTCAAATCTTTAAGCAAAAAGCTGTGTTTAAGTAACCTCACCGTTAGGTAAGGAAAAAGAAAACTTATTTCTAGTTACATTTTCTGCTTTTGCATCCTTTGATGAAAGCAACACCATGAATATATTGTTTTCTCCCTTCCTTTTAGAGATGGTGTCTCATATTAGAACAGTGTCTTGTAATAAAAGTAAAGCAACGGGGGTTGTTAGACGAGTTCAAAGCTTTCCCTTCAATAGCACGCTTTGAAGGACACACCATGCCTACCGTTAGACCATTTAGTATGATGGGCAGCTGAATGGCTTGGAAATGTAAGTTGTTTTACTTTCTAGTAAGTAAGGTACCAAATTTTTTGTAGCTTGCTGATAGTAGAAATATGAAAAATTCTTTATTGCACAGGTCATTTTATTTTCACAAGATTTCTGAGGTACAACTGCTGAGAGATTTTCTTTGTCAAACTTGTGAGTTTCTTTAAAGATCACAGTGTTTTCTGACCCCAGTTGTCCTGCCCCATGAGGGAGCCATCTCTCAGAGGAGCCTTCGGACTTCAACACAAGGTCTTGCTGTCACACCAAAGCCTGTTGGCCAGGGGACTTCTCGAAGGCGATGGTCAAGAATATGGTGCTCTGGTTTTGCCACAGTTACCACTGATGTCAAAGCCAGAATGATCACCCTGCTCGGGTTTTTTTCCATTCTGCCATTTTTATGGCTGTTGTCCTTTTCAGTATCTTTTACGAATAGGATCTACAAATAGAGTAAGTCCAGGTTTGTGGTTGGAGGAGTTGGTGGCCAGGTGCCCTGTTTCTGTCCCTCAGAACGGTTACTGCTTCTCACCTGCAGCACAACCAGCGGCCCCAGTGGTGTGCTGGCCCATGCTCGCCTCCCTCCTGGCGGTGATGGAACCAGCAGGGAAAGGCAAAGAGTCATCATGTGAGGAGCAGCACATACTGTTGAGCTGGCACCCAACTCACTGCTTCACTCTCCCTCCCTCCCTCAGCTCCATTAAAAATGTATTTCAGAAAATAACGTTTTTTGTAAGATATCAAGGGGAACCACAGGACTAACTTTTTTGTCTCCCATGTCTTCTTTCAGTCCTTTTGCAGTTGTTTTGCAGTATTCTTTAACTCAACGTATGAAGTAGAGTAAGAAGAACATGGGTATTTGCTGAAAGAAAGTGTACTAATCATAACTGATGTGCATGTAAACTGTTATCTCACTACTAGTAAAAGAAATCTATTTGCTCTGTTTTAGCATAATTCATCACTGAAGTGAAAGAAATAACTGCAGTGATAAAGACATTACAATTACAGGGTCTAAAAAATTAACTGGTTGGCTCCTACAAGCTGGGTGAGTGTTTAAGTTCAGTATTTGGAGTGAGATACTGAAGGAGTGAGATACTGAAGGTATGGGTGACTTAATGGATGACACACGTTCCTGAGAGTGACTGTGAATTGCAGACCTCCGTGTCGTCAGCAGATACTTACCACTGCTTCAAGTGCTGTATTCTAGGAGTGTTGAGCCGATGCTTATTTGTGTTTCATCCCATGTGCAGTATTACTTCCTATATGCAGTATTACTGTATGCAGTTAAATCATTGCTGCTACAGCAATGATTTTTCAGAAATAGCAATACCATTATGAACAGTGTCAGTAATTACTGCTTGTGTTTTTTAAGAATTGAGCAAGCCTATCTGTGAAACAGATGTCCACTGTAGTAAGCACTGTGCAAATACAGAGCAAAAAGGGCTCCTGCCCCAAAGAATTCCCTTTCTCTAGGCTTGTCTTTATTTGGATTAGTAGCTTCAGACACAGCTGACATTTCATTCCTGACTACTGTATGCAGCACTTGAAAGCTGATGTTCGGGTACTTTAGGGAGAGGTGGAGATGGGGCAGTGGGAAGATGGTACACCCTTAGTAGTTGCTGCTCTTCTTTGGCTTCTGATTGCCTGTGCTGGCAGGCGCAGGGCAGACCTGGCTTCAAGTGGGACAAAGGAGTTGAGTGAAGAGCAGTCTTGATTGCAGTCTTCATGAGCTGAGCCCCAAAACTTTTGCCTTCTGGTCATGTTGCAGGCTGCAACTTGGACTTGTGTCATGCACACTAAGTGTGAAGAACTGATCATACCATGCAATTGGAGAGCTTGGAGACACATATGCATCAGCATGGGTTTACATGTATATGCATACTTAGAGTGTGGAGGGAGTGTGAGTACAATTTCAAGTATGGATTCAAACCCACCCTTAGTTGACTCTTCACACAATCTCAAAGCATTTATTAGTGTAATAAAACTGCAGGTGATGTGAAAATATATTGTTTCACTCAAACCTGAGTGCTCTCAGGTTCAGGAATTCTTTTTTTTTATTTAATTTTCCTGAATGTATTTGACTCTTCCTGCCTCACTGCAACCTCATGTTTGCATGGGCAGCTTACTGACTCAGTACACTTCCTTTTTTGCTGATAACTCCTCAGCACCCATTTAAGTTGCTGTTTGTATTGTGTGTTTTACAGCTTGGACGTATTTCTTTCTAGCAGGAATTTTACGTTGTCCCTGTCTTCCTGGCTGCTAGCACATTACTATAAATGTTCCTTGTTAACTGTATTTATATCATCTTGTGTTGTCTAATCTCATACTTCAAAACAAGTACTGAAACCTGCGAGTTTCTCTTAAGCCCTTAGCAGCATTCAGTGAGCACCACTGTCTGTTTAACATCAGGCTTTGGGCAATGAAAAAGAACATTCACATCTGCTTCTCCCCACCTTTAAAAACAGAAATAGATGTATAACAGCTTTTCGCAGCATCTTTGATCCAGGCCGTCTTTGCTGTTTGAAAGGTAGTCCTGATCACTGCAACATGGTCTCCTGACTGAAGGTCTTTTCATTGGACCAGAAGCTTTAAATGCATGGGCAAGACTTTACAGAATCTGTAGAGCTGGAGCTGAAAATACTCAAGATTTTATTTTTATGTATTCCATCCCTCTGGGAACAGTGCATTGGCAGATATTTATCCCAGACGTATTCAGCAGGAGGTTTCCTTCAGCTAACATGCATTAGGAGATTGCTGTTCTGTTTCTCTGAAACAGGCTGCTGTTTCTTTTCCCTAAAATGCATGTTAGCCTTTCCTAGGGCTGCCATAATTCTGCTTTTGTTTTTTAAAAACATCTTGCTTTTTTGGATTGTCCAAACCAATGCTAGATGTTCACACCATTAAATTAAAAAAAACAAGAGATGTTTCTGCAGGTGTACTTATGCCAGAGGGGACTTGCTCAGCCTCAGCAGCCTGCGAGGGCGGCAGCAGGAGCTGGGAGGTGCTGGATTAGATGCTGAGGGCAATGGATAGATTAGTGAGGATGGAGGTGGAGGTGTTCCTGGTGTACAGCCTGGGGTGGGACTGGTTAGGAGTTGTGAGGAGGCATTAGAGGTTACCATGGGACCTGTCCCCTACTTGGGCATCTCTGAGCAAGACCCTTGTTTTCAAGCAGGGATGCACACAAGGGGCTGCTCTCTGCTCCCCAATTCCCTCACCCTGTCCTCCTCCCCTCTTTCACCATTAGAAACCTGCATGGATCATTGCACCCTCGACATCAATGAATCTCTGCTCCGTCTCAGAGTTTTGCTCATGTAGATTCAAATACAAGGGCTGTAGGCTACGGAGAGGTGTTTGGAGAAAACTTGGGATGAAATGTGTTATGTTATTGTTAGTAAAGCTGCTTGCAAAGCCATGCAAACTAACAACACTTTTTTCTAAGATTTACTAAACTAAGTCTTGCAAACTTTAGTAGATGCTGAACAAATCAAAAATTACGTTTTAGAACAAATGATCGTTTGCTTCTTAAAATAAAGTACATGGGCTTTATTTCTGTGTGTTTGGGGAAGGTTCTTTGTCCTAATAAGCTAAAATTTTCCCTCTATTAAGTTATTTTAAGATTGTTTCACTAACAATTAAACACTTCATTTAGAGGCACTTCAAAAGAACAAGCAAGTTTGTACTTAAGCATATGTATAAGTTCTTGTCACACATTGCTGACCTCTGGTTGTGGTCTGCCTAGGTTTTAAAGGAAGTTCCACTGTAGGACCAGTATGAATCCATATGCATTAGGAGAGCAGTATTAATGGTTGCAAGTTTTCCCCTCTGATTCCTTTCCCTAATTATAAATCTTTATTTCTTTTTTTAATGGCAAAAAATGTATAATGCATAATATGTCTAGTCTGGAGAGGTTTAGTGTTTGGTGATGTACGGTTTTTATTGATGTAAAATAATTTGAAGATTATGCATGATCCAGAACTTAGTTATGCTTTCAGTTGCTGATGCTGTAAATTTCAGTATTTTTCTTCCAGTTTGGTCATTCTAGAAATAACATCTAAAGCTGTTTCCCACATCACAACTGAAGAGTTGTCATGTTTATTTAACCAGCTCCATCTGGCTTCCAGTAAGTCCCAAATTTCAGTTTTTCACAGCCGTGCATGGATTTCTGCCATGCCCACAGAACACAGAGAAAATTTCTGCTAGGCCTGGTTTTGTTTGTTGAAAGAAGAGTCCTTTTCGCAGAAGAGGGGATTAAATATTTTTCAGATCATGCCCTACCTCACAGATTCCTCACTCCTTAGAGGAGAAAATACAGATCTTCTGGCACAGTCCCACTGCTGGCACCACTGCATGTGGAAAAGGTTTTTCGGTGGTGTTTATTTGGGCCAGGCTGGAGATGATGAGGTCAATCAGCTGAAGCAGCCAGTGCCAAGCTTTCAGCCACCACACCGGCATGCTGTGGGGGCCAGGAAGGTGTGAAGCCCTGCCACCACCTCGCAGCCCCCGGGAGAGCTGGTGCCCTTGGCCTTTGGACAGCTCTTTGGCACACGAGGTTCAGAGCGTCGCCTCTGCCACTCGAATACCAGCGTCCTCAGCCATGCAGCCTGTGGTCTATGCTTACCTTGTTAACCTCTCTGCTACAGTTTAAAAAAGAAAAGTAAAATCTTTCATATGGTCTTTCTGCAGGTACATCACACCGGAAGGGAATTACTGATGCTCGCGACTGAGAGCTCACAGCAGGGCTGCAGACAGGAGATGCCACGTACAGCACAGCCTAAATGCAGATTACGCAGAAAAATATGATTTTAAGAGTAGAGAAGTACTGATAACAGAGGAAGTATTTTCTGAGTGTTTGCAATTAAAAGCATCCCCCGCAACAGTTAACGAGTTGTTATTAGAAGTTGAATGGAGAAAAGTCATGCATGCTTCTCTGATTTTAGGAATTCAGATTTTATTTACAATGCAAGACACAACCCCCATTTCATTTCAAAAATGCAACAAACTCTCTTTCCCCAAGTCTGCCAAATCATCTGATATTTTAACTTGCTTCTAGTAAGAGCTTACCTTGATCCTGCATTCTACCTGACTGCCTGGGAGAGTTGGAGATGGGCAGGGGATGAGCCGCAGCAGGCAGGGGAACATGAGAAGCGCTTGAACGAAATGCAGTGAGCAGCGGCCATGCTCCCCAGTTGCTTCCCAACCCGCTGTGTGTGCAGCAGACCCAGACGCGTCTGTGCAGAAGGTCATGCTCCAGACCTGAATTGCAGAGATGTCTCAGGGCGCTGGGGGGAGGCACGTTCGAAATGGCTTGTTAAACAGGCACAGGAAGGAAAGGACAGAAGATAGTATTACTGCTGATGAACTGCTTTTTTACTGTTTAATGGTGTTTACTACGTGTGTGGATTCAGGCTTACAAGAAGACAAACCTGCTCCCCCAGCAGATAGAGTGGAGGTTGTCCCCCTGGAATATATAGGCAGAGACGTTTCTCTGTTAGCTTGCTGGCTAGTGTCACTGTAGGGAGTACAGAAAAATATTTCTTCAAAGCAATGTAAAGGGAGTCCTGTCAGCGAACTGTAGTCACGTGTATGGTAAGAAGTGTAATCTGAGAGGAAAGAGAGTTAAGACATTACGAATAGTTGAAGGAACAAGTAACTTAAGCGTGATCATAAAGAATGTGAAAAATGTCCTATCTCTAACATCTTGTGAGAAGATAAAATCTGTATTGGTCTGATTGGTTTTAGTTATATGAATAAAATATGTACGTAATATTTAAGGCAAAAAAGTTGCTCTATGGGAAATTGAGTCCAAGAAAATGAATGTCTTAAGACATATCTTGGTACTCTGTCATTATATGAGTCTGCTTTGGGTAGGTCTGTTTTGGGTAGGTCTGTTTTGGGTGATGTTTCATTTTTGTAGGATGTGTGTGCTTTAATTAGCTATTTGGAGAAGGAGGACTGTAAATTCTTTTGCTCTGTTTTTCTTCTAGCTCTTACAAGACTGCATTAGGTCTACGTGGATGTCTGCAACTTTGAAATAAACTTTTAGATTGTTTAGTACTCGGTAATTAATTTTGGGGTATCTGTAGTGTAAAAGCAGAATGGTGTATTGGCAAGATTTTGTGCATTCAGATTTCCTTTTCACACTTCACAAAGATTGGGAAAAGTGATGTTTCACAAAGTCCAATTTCTTAATGAGGTTATTTTTCTGGTGTTTATGTAGGCTTAAATTGATCTGACTAGTTTTCTAGTGCTTTCATTTTTTCCCACTACTGGTATACTTACCCATTATTCCTGAAGGAGACCGTCTGATTTTTAAGATTGTGAAATAGGCATGTTTTACTAACTTTTGCAAGCTAGACCCTTAAAGTGTTGTGGTTTTTTTAAACAAGTCTCACTGTTCTGTGATTTTTTTTTATATGAAAGCTTTTATTTTATTCCTTTTCATTCATATATATATATGCGCATGCATATAAATACATTTAGAATGAGCCTTGTAGAAATCCTTGTTGTTATTACATCACTTGTTAAAGTACAGTAGTTGAGTCTACATTGTCCTCACAGTTCAACTATTTTGTTTTGTTCTTTACACAGGAGCCCTTACCAAAGTAAAGGAGAGTAAGCGGCATGTGGAAGAGGGGAAGATGGAGCTCCAAAAGGCTGAGGGCATTCAAGAACGCTGTAACATTATTTCTTTTGCAACACTAGCAGAAATTAATCATTTCCACAAAATTCGTGTGAGGGACTTTAAATCACAGATGCAGCATTTCTTGCAACAGCAAATACTCTTTTTTCAAAAAGTGACACAAAAGCTAGAAGAAGCTCTTCACAAGTATGACAGTGTTTAATCCCTGAACTTTGAGTTGTGGACTTCCCTCAGCATGAACGTGACCCGGGCAGCGGAGCAAACGCTGCTGCTGCTGCTGAAGAACTGTTGCCAGCGGTAGATGGTGGTACAAGGATGGTTTTGTGTTCACCTGGAACCCCGGTTTAATCTCCGATTATGTAGAAAGGAAACAGTTATAGGGCTATGTAGTAGAAACAGTACCACGCATTGTAACTAAGTTATACTGTGTATGCCTACACTACCATTGTAACTTTTTTGAAATAATGAGTATACTATTTGCCTTATTGCTTTTTGAAATACAGTATTTTAGTGCATACTTTGTAGACCTCAAAACCCTTTGGGTCTTTAAGGAAGTTGGCTAGATAAAAGCCTGCTTCAGATGCCTTTTGACTTTCCTAGATTTGGATTTCCTAAATTCAAACAATTCTCTGTTTACAGACTCCTACTAGAGCAGCTATGTGATTCTGTGCCTTTAGACTCTTTTTCCTTTTCTAGTAAGTCACATTTTTATGATTGAATGAATGAAGGGTTGATGCCTATGACAGGAACTGATTATGAAACCTCACACTGACTGGAAAAAAATCAGCTGCCATCCAGTTTGCACAGCAAGTACTGTCTTACAACAAAAGTTGGCTCAAAAAGGAGAACTTACATCTATTCACGCTTTCCCTGAAAATAGAGACTACTTGTTACATGTACTAAGATGTTAAGCACATATACAAAAATACACCACTTAATTCCCTTTCTGAAATGAATAATACAGTGAGGGGTTTTTTTTTCAGTATACAGCATTACTGTGAGTGGAAAGTTGAAGAGCTGGCCTAATAAAAATGATGTATATCAAGGGGATATGAATGCAAGCTACGTGGCTGGAACATTTTTTTAAGTTTGAAATGATCTGCTCATTGTTCAGTTGCTGATTCAGTTTAACTTCAGACTTGCATCTACATTGGCAGTTGTCTGAGTTGAAATTCCACTGTGATTCATTAGTTTACTAAGTTACAAGTTTTCAGGGATGTTCAGTAATATAAATGGCCTGAAATAACTCTTGGCTGAACTGACTTGGAAAACAGGTGGCATTTTTATGTTTGTAACACTCAAGAATTAACAGTTGTCTTAATTTTTTTATAAATATTTTTGACAAGCAGTGTGCATTTATATATATGTAAACACTATCTTTTAAAGAGTTTTCTGGCTTATTTCCCTTGAATTGAGTCTGAAGTCTGTGTTTCTTACCCATTGGTTTCCTTCTTATAGGTCAGTATGAAAGAGGTTTTTTATTTATCCTATCTTTTTTCTCCTAAACAAAAATAACAAAACCTTCCAAGAAAGCAAAATGTTTACTTTTTTGTTTTTAATTAAATTAATCAAAGATAGCCTAAACAAATGAAAGCCTGGAAAAGGAAGTTAAGCAACAGTTACATTTAAGTACAAATCATTCCTCACCTATGCAGCAGAAATGTGCGGTTCTTTTGCTTGATCATGTGAGTTTCTGTAGCTTAACCCCACACCTCTGTTTTAGAGGAATAAATGTAAGAATGTAGTTTTGGTTTTAAGATTCATCCCCAAATGCTTGGAGACTGCTATTTTGCGCAAGTTGTGTTTGGCAGTGCTTCTAGTACGTACCCAAAGAAGTAAAATATGGAATAATGGCAAGAAAAAAAACAGTATTTGTAAAAGAAAGGACAATCAGTGAGGAAAGACTCCATTTCCAGGCTATTAAGAGTGCTGCAAACAACAAGGTTGAGCATATAATAAGGACCATAGTCATAGGGCTGGCTTGCTCTTTATCTTCCTCGTGGTGTCTCATTCTACATTCAAAACCACCACTTCCCCTAACAGCAATTCCCAGCAATACTCCAGCTTCCCATATGTCATTTAGTTATGTGAGATAGTGATGAGCTAGGTTTGAGCTGAGTTCCATGGCTTATGTTTGCTTAAGCCAGATACTGTTCTATTAAATGTCTTTGCAGTAATTAGATCAGACTACAATCAAATTAATGCTACATGGAGGTATTAAGACCTGTTCAGAAATTTATTTTCGTCCAGTTGAAGTATTCTAAGAGGTTAGTATT
Source organism: Aptenodytes forsteri (assembly GCF_000699145.1). Classification (NCBI taxonomy): domain Eukaryota; kingdom Metazoa; phylum Chordata; class Aves; order Sphenisciformes; family Spheniscidae; genus Aptenodytes; species Aptenodytes forsteri. The sequence continues at coordinate 6,497,551 of NW_008794581.1, read as the reverse complement.
AATGACATGTACATGTCCAGGAGGAAATTAAGCTGTGATATGTATACATACAACATTATCAGACAGGTACAGTTTTCCCAAATAAACTGTCATGGCCTTCACCTTACTTTCTCATTTGTGAATTTTTGGGGCGGGGGGAAAGTGGGGATGCTAACTGGTTAAACTTGAGGTACCAAAAAAGCTTGACTGGAATTCTGGATCTGAATTGTTGCAGAGTTTGGAAAGGTTAAAATCTGCATCCGTATTAGCATCTTCCTTTTTTCCTCACTCATTATAGAGTTGGAGTAAAACTGATGTAGGGAGCCTGAACTCCATTAATGCTTGCTGCACTACGTGAGAACTACAGTTTTAATTTTATTTGAAACAAGTATGACATTGACCACTCATGACTGACGGACTACTGGACGGTTTGGTCTGAGATCCCAATGTACTCTACAGTAAAGTGAATGTATGTTGTGTGGGACTTTGGAAGCATTAAAGGAAAGCTAATGGAATCCTTTTGAATAAATGAATGTGGAGGAAAGCAAATTAGCTCTATAGCATAATGTTAAATGCCTTTGTTTTATTCCATTCCTGTAATTTGTTTCTGATGCATCACAATTTTTGCATTGACAAGTAGTAAGTATCTGGTATACTTGTTGGGGGTTAGAGAGGTTGAACTGAAAGCTGCAAGAAGATCCACTGAGGTATTGGTTTCTATTAAAGTGCTGAATCCAATGAAAGCTGTGAAATGAACCCATCAGGGGAATGTATCTACTTAGAATCACCAGCAAGTGGAGTATGAGTAATCATAGAATCATAGAATGGTTTGGGTTGGAAGGGACCATTAAGGTCACCTAGTCCAACCCCCCTGCCATGGGCAGGGACATCTTCAACTAGATCAGGTTGCTCAGAGCGCCGTCCAATCTGACCTTGAACACTTCCAGGGATGGGGCATCCACCACCTCTCTG
>NW_008794581.1:6475104-6495706 GCF_000699145.1 Aptenodytes forsteri | reverse complement strand
GCCCTTCCTGTGTCCACTGATGTAGTCACTCCATCACAGAAGGCCACTAGGATGGTCAGGCAGGACTTGCCCTTGGTGAAGCCATGCTGGCTGTCTCGCATCACCTCCCTGTCCTCCATGTGCCTTAGCATAGCTTCCAGGAGGATCTGTTCCATGGTCTCCCCAGGCACAGAGATAATGTTTCTATTCAAATTGTAGGGTTTATATTTAGAAATTAACAACCTACTAAAATGATTATATCAGAACTGTTTCCTAGCCCTTTTGTCTTCTGATACTTGCAGAGAAGACAGTTTCCTCTATTTATGACTTGTGCATGTTTTCTAGATTCTCTCTACCAGTTTCAGGGTCCAATGGCATGATATGCTTGATTTAGAAGTGTTGTAAGACCCAGCTTAGAGAGATCAGTAGGAAAATTATCTGGTGATGAAACATTCAAGTCAAGTGCCAACAAAATCTGAAAAAAAATTCAAAATGGAGGAATATATTGCATATAAAATTGATATGTTTTTAGAAAATGTTAATCAACTGCCTACACTGAAAATACCTACATTATTTGGTGAGGCACAGGTATCTTTCTGGTGAATTACAAGGCCCTGTTTGCAGTACCTCATTGTTTTGCCAGACCTTCACTATTCCAGCTAACATCTTCTGTGCTGATTGTCTGCTCCAGCCTGAATTCTTCTGGGAAACTTAAGTGAAAGTTGTTCAGCTATTTCTCAGAAGGAGATCATAAAAATAAAAAAGGTTTTTTCCTCTTAAATTCTCTAAACAGTTTGGCTGGAAAGCTTTAGTTCTTTCATACTCTGGAATTTTAAGTCTGGAAGGACTTAAAATTTGGCAGACTTGTTACCTTTTGCATCCTTAGATATGCCTGCTGCACTGCCTGTGAAAATTTGTCCAAATATTTCCAAGTTAAAATAAAGTTTATCCAAGCCCTACTGTGCTCAAGAGTGACAGAATTTTTCTGTAGCTCCCCGTTGCTCCAAGCAATCTTGGGTCTAACCTCAGGCAGCAGCAGCTAAGTGCGACTTTCTCTGTAATTGTTTTTCCCTTCATCCAGAAGGCACTGAACCTCCCAGACCAGAAGCTGAGTAAAGAAGCTGTCGGTAGGTCCTGGCGTGGCTGCTCTTTGAGCTTGGCCACGGGAGGAGAGAAGCAGCAGCCTGGAACACAAGTTTGAAGTTGGGCCTGGCAGCTACAGCAAGGTGGAGGTCAGAGATGGTCGGGGAGGAACACATGGGGACAAAGATCAGAAAAGGGCGAGGGCAGAAAGCCCTGTGACTATGAAAGCCTGTTCCTCCAGCCCCTGGTTATACCTTGGGCTTCCAAAGCGTCCGTGTCCTTTTGCTGTTACTAAATAGCCATAATGAGCAGGCACAAAATGGGTAACTTAAGTTCTTCTGGTGGCGAGGACAGCAACGTTTGTTTCTCTCATTAGAAATTACTTTCTTTGCTTGATGGTCAAAGGTCTGATATGGCAGTTGAAAAGTTAACTCTGTTGATGAACTGTAGATTTTGGGGCTGAAGGAGATGCTGTAATGCAGGCTCTGTGAGGCAGCACTGTGGGTGTCGGTACTGCTCCATATGTTCTATTATCTGTTTTTTTCTTGGGGAGGGAAGAGGGAATTGATTTAGGAAGTTGCACACAACAAAAAAAGCTATATTAAAGAATGCTAAGATTGACCATTCAGTAAAAAAAATTTAGGAAATTTCAGAATTAAAGTTACCTGTGTAACTAATATATCAAGGCACATCATGATACATGGTCACATAACTGTTTTTCCAGCACTTCCCTGCCTGATTCAGTGCACAGGATATACAGCGGTCTCCTTGTCAACTAAGGTCTTTCAGGGAAGGTGTGGTCTGTACAATCCTTACTTCTTTTGCAGCGGCAGTTGTACTCTGCACAGTGAGAAAGAAAGGCAGCGTAAAGATCAAGTAAGGGTCTCGCTCAGCCTGCAGAGTGGTGCTCAGAGAACTCGACTCTGTCGCTGCCTGTACCCAAGTTCTTCTATGCAATATAAGCCACACGAAATAAATGATTTGTATGAAGGGTGTGCTTCCCGTTTTGTGTAGGCTTGAGTTTAAACCCAGGACTTATTCTGAAAAAAGTGCTGGCCATTCATAGTTTTCACTGAAGGTTATGGACATTCTGCTTTGAATAGAGAAAATGGTACAAAATGTGAAGTTCTCTGGAAAAAAAAAAAATCAGGTATTCATTTCTTTAAGTAGATCACACAAATTAAACAACACTTGTAATCTATCAGCTGCAAAAGGGGAAAAATAAACCTAGCTCATTTTGCTGGAATGTTGCGAATATAAACTTGAAATAAATAGAGCTTTCAGACATTGCTTTATTAAGGTTTAAAAAAAAACCCTCAAACCCTCCTAAGGAAACTCATACTTAGTCTTCAGAATGAGGTGTGAATATTATTTGGGAAATAGGGGATGGAGCCATGTGTAGAGCAGCAAGGTAAAATAAGCCACTAGAGGAATCTCAGTCAGGTACTGTTCATTCAGTGAATGGAAAGAGAAAGGCCTTCCCAGAAGTATCATATGTGATCATGTCATTGGAGCCCATTTTTGATGCATATTCATAGGGAAGCTGAATTAGTCACATGGGTTACCTTACTTACAGCATTTCCTAAGTTTTGAGATGGTGCTTTTGTAATTTCAGTAATTTCTCAATGTAACACAGTGCGGTGTAGTACGTGCTATACATAGAAACATAAATTGTGTAATATATACAAGCAATGTAACTTCAGTATACTTCAGACTCATGCAGTTAGCAGCAGAGCTCAGGCATGCACTGAGTTAATTTCAATACATATGACTTTTAGATACAGTAAAACTCTTAATTTTCTAAAGTTAAAAGGTGTCTCCCATATGGACTGTCTGATAGACTTGCCACTTGGCAACTCCATTTAAAACTAAGCACTTATTTTGGTTCCACTTTGAAATCAAGGGGAATTTTTTTTGCTTGACTCCACTGGGAAGAATATCAGGCTCTGCGAGTTGAAATTACATCCCTCTGTCAATCCAGTAGTGTTCAGTCCAGAGTATTCCCCTCCTTTGCTGATGTACAATTGAATCTAACCTATAGAATTTTGAAGTTGCCTGTCAAAAAGTTTTTTCCTGTAATTTTAATAAAAATCCACTCCTGCTGTTTTAGGGAATATGACATTATCATTTGAAATAAAGAATTGGAAGGAACATGTGGTTTTTTACTGTTTTTAATTTTAAAAGGCATTTCCAAGGAGCATGAAAACATTCTGTGAGAAGATAAAATCAGGAATTTTTAATTCCATCTTTTTTCTCTTTGATCCCTATAATTGACAGTAACAACTAAGCTTTTATTGACAAAATAATGCTGCACATGAGGAGCATAACATAAATACACAAAAAAATAAAGAGCTAGGTGAGGCAGTACTAAGTTTTATTTGTAGTGAGTTAGGGTGGCTATATTTCTCACAGTTGGTACTGACTCACCCCTATTTTTTAAGATTTTCCTTTTGGAAAAAAAAAGCAAGAGTCAGTTCTTTCACTAAAAATAAAGGTAGTGAAATAATATAAGAGTATCCCTGCCCCCCCTTCCATTTTTAATCACTAGCTCTCAGGTTAGAGCTGTAGGAGACATTCAGTTCCTTCTCTGACCCTGACGGGTTCTCAGCTGGCGCTCTCTCTTTCAGGAGGGTACCATACCCATCACCTCCGCCCCAGCGCTTCTTAAGGTGACTAGGGGGAAGAGCCATGTTTGTTGGCTTTCATTTTGCTTCGCTCAGAGAAATGTTGCAGACAAGAAGACCACCCTAATTGTTAAATTGAAGAAATTGAGGACCATGCTGCTGATTCAATTGCCATGTTGAGTCTGTGCCAGTTTTTATCTATCATGGGCAGATTTCACTTCATACAATTGTATGAAAAATAGGAAGGGGTTGTCAGAGCTTAGTAAGTGTTGGGAATGTTCATCCTTGCTCAGGATCTGTGAAGCAAGCTGTATCAGAGGGAAAGTCCCTGCTGTCAGAATGTTGTACCAGTTCCGTGTTGTGCCCGTGTGTAGCTACAGTGTAGAAACACAGTCTGTCCACTAGATTCATGCAAACAAGACTGAATGTGCTAATGAAGGATTGCTAGACAGTAAAGAAAGTCTGTCTACCCAAGCTCAATTACCTTCTTCAGCGGAGTCTTTCATTTCAAAAATTTAGCGTATGCATTTTCTTTTTTTTTCTTTTCCCCTTCCCACTGTCTCCCTGGGACTCACTTGTGAATAAGCACACACTCAGACAGCTTGGGCTGTTCCACAAGCAACATCCATTCACAAGCTCTGTGCCAAAAGGCAGCTGGATCTCTGCTTTGATTAAGGTGAACAGTATGCCTTTAAGCTGCAAAGGGTGCCTTTAAGCTGAATTTTGAGTGGCATGAAAGTCAGATGGAAAATTGAAGTTGTGATGATACACATTAAACCCTGAATAAAAATGTGGCTGATGCATCACCCTGCAGAGCTGAGCAGCTGGAGCTGTTGTCCCATTCTGCCTGTCTTTTCCTCCAGGTGGTTGTAAGCAATAACACTTCAGTCTCGCAGTGTCTCGAATAGGTAATTTTCCAGGCTCAGCTGTCCATATTCCTGCAGCACACGCAGTGATGAAGAAGCGTGCCGTAGTTCAAGAACTGATTGCTCACACTTTGAACCATAGTTAAGGAATGTGTTTGGCCAGAAGAGTTGAGCAATATGCATCCCCATGCCTGAGGGTGGGGAGGAAAGAAATTTAACTGCTCACACTAGTAACCAGATAAAGGGAGACTCTGCACCTTGGAGCATTGCTCACTGTACCAATGTGGTGAGAAAAGCCTGTCTGGAACTCGTTAGGGCAGGAGGATGGGAAGGAAGGAGGAAGCAATTGCCTCTTTCCTCGCAGTCCGAGCGCAGACTGGGGAGCTGTGTGTTGACAGCCAGAGAGGGAGCTGGAGGATGCTGCAGGTTTCCCTCTGGACCACTCTGAGATCACGAGTGCCCATCCAAAGGATGAAGTATCCCACAGAAGGCAGTTGTGGCCACTTTCTTTTTAAGATTCATTATTGCTTGGTGTGAAATACAGGAGCAGCCCTGGGAGGAGGAACCTCTGGCAGTAAATGCTCAAAGCAATGGGCTTCAAGGTCATCTCACAATCTCCCTTGGCATTCTTCTGCACTCAGAGGCAATGAGGGAAGAACGAGCCCTAGCTCACAGTGATCACAGATGCTTGCTCCTGGGATATACGCTCCTGAACCTCTGAGGCCGAAAGCGCTGGGATTCCCCTCCACATAGGTGAAGCTGCTTCGCTGTTAGCCAGTGCAGTGTGCAGGAGGTGGTGGCGGTCCCACCAGCATCTGTCAGGGCTGAGCTTTACCCTGTTCTTCAAAAGGACACACTGAAGGTGCCCACCTGCCAAAGAGGACTTTGGGCTGTAGGTCCACAGGTGATAAAAATGTTCATCTGAAGCTGGGTAGGAAGGATGTAGGCTCCCAAGGGGGCTGTGCTTCCCATGACCTCAGTGCTCATTCCTTCACTGGCTGCTTCTAGATGTCCTTTTTCTTGTCTCTCTGGGAACTGTGTATGCAAACTGTGCAGGGAGCCAAGCCACCCGACACAGAGGTCCCCTCTGCGAGCCAGGCACCTTAAGCTAGGCTTACAGGATCTGCATTCCTTACAGGCTCTAGCCTTAAACAGTTGTCTACTTGGAGAGTCAGGAAAATTTGATCTCAAATTAGATCTAAAGTAGATTAGATAAACCATGTTAAAGACTTGTGTTCATGTACTCATTCAGGATTCATGTTATTTCCATTTGGCTTAATTTACCCAGCTAATGAATTAAAGCAAATCAAATTAAGTTTACTTTAATTCTGAACAAGAATGCCCAGTGTTCGCATAGGGAGTTATGCAGCTCTAATAACCTAAATTCTCATACCTAGCTGACACATGAAAACTAGTCTGAATATTCCTGCACAGAAAAGCTCCCAGATAGTTTGCTATATATTCTGGGATTTATACAAAATCTGAACAGCTTTTCTCACTCTTAACATCTTTTCTAAACTGGGATTAGAGGCTAACATTGCTCTAGCCCAGGTCAGATTCCCAATAGGAGCTGTAGCTGCATATCTACAGGAATCCCAAAACCAGAAGAGGCAGGAGGAGAAAAAAATGTAGCTGTCACTCAGTACACGATCTTCAGGCCTTCATGGTCCTCAGCATTGCTGTGAATACACTACCTCATGTGTGAGGCATGACATGCCTTCTGCCCTTCCCACCGCACCATGCCATACTTCTGCTAACAACCCTCTGCTGAACCGCATTCCCACAGAGCAGTCACCATCCCCGCTGCCTGGAGGAGGAACAAGGCTAACAAAGAAAAACAGGCAAAAATGGGCTGGTAGAATTAAGATGGCATGTAGGGTCTGTGATCTAGCAATTGGCAAAGTCAGCCATGTGTTTGTGGGTAGGGGTGACTCAACTTTATTATTGGTGTTTCAGGCATGTTCTGCCTGAAGCAACTCTATTTTTGTATAAATTTACCATACATATATCTTTTCTACATTCACTTTTTACTCCAGTTTGGCAGTCTGCATTCTTAGAACTTGCACTGAACATTCATGAAACCTTTTTTCAAGATTTTACGTGTCAGATACTTTTTTGTCTCTTGTGAATAACTGTCACTGAGATACTGTTTCAGTGGTGAATTTGAACTCTTTCTTGGCTCATTTTTAATTCCTGCTCAAAGGTCTGCAATTTGAAAGTAGTCTGACAATGAGCAGCACCTAATCTCTACCAGTAAGAAGGGAGATAACCTGGTTGGGTTTTTTTTCCCTATCTCAGGGTCCTGGTGAACACCAAGCAGCCCAGAGCAGAGGTGTGTCCCAGATTGCAGTGAAGCCAATATACAGGCTGCTGCAGTGAGCTGCAGAACAAGAATGTTTGGGACTACATTCAAGGAGGCACTTAGGCACCTAATTCCCAAATTATGTACTTAAAATAACTTCATCAGCCACTGCTCAATCCTGGAAGCGCCTAATTACTTAACCACCTACCCTTTCAGGTTTACTTCTTGGGGCTGTTTCAGGTGCAATTTGCACCTCCCTCAACTTGCTCAGGTCTTCGTAGGGTCAAGCAGCTCATTGCTGAACGTGCATCTAAAACTCACCAGCACAGATTAACTGGCCATTTCTCTGCCTGAGTTTCTTAGACTTGTGATGGTTGTGCTAGAGGCCATCTAAAGGAAAACAAGGTCTCGATTAAAGAGCACTTAAGTGCCTGCAAAGTGAACTCTGACACATCTTCTTCTAAGCATCTGGTCCCTGAGTGCAGTGCCCAGAAACTGGGTTCAATTTCCTATGATTGACCCTGCAGGTTTTCCTCTGGGAGGAGAATTCATGGCTCCAGAGGGATGAGTCCCAAGACAAACATGCCAAGGGTAAGACCTGAGACCTACCAGCCTAGATTCTAAGACCTAAGACCTAGATTCCTAGACCTAAGCCTAGATTCTCTCTCTAGGAAATTCAAAATACGAGGTGCATTTGAACTCACGCTCAGTTGAAAATGCTGGTTATTTGTTTTGCTTTAACCTGTCTTTGAATTGAAGGTAGAAATAACCTGAAAAAAAGTGAGTAGATGGCAAGACTTCTTTCTTCTCAGGAAGGAACCCAATCAACAGAGAGAACATGAACAATGACATGTCAGGGTGTGCAAGCTGTGCAGACCCGGGGGAGCCCATCCTGGTGGGCTGGATCCCAGGTGGATTTAAAGAGGGTCTGGGAACTTGCAGGCTGAATGGAGGCTGGTTTTACATGCTGTTGAGGTTGAGTAGCCACTGAGCATAGAGGGGTTTGAATCACATTTTCAGGCTACCCACCTCATCTGCCCAAGTTGTGTTTTGTTTCTAACCACGGGCACCACAGGGAGTTGCTGAGGGAAGAAATAACCCATTGTTTCTTAGGTCCCTGCTGTAAGCCACTTGTCAGTCCTGAGTAGTTCTGTGTGACGGCTGAAGTGAACCTTGTGCATCACTGGTGGGGCGCCTGCGGCCGCTGCATGAGCACAGAGAGATGGACAGGGCATGCCCGGCCCGCTGCAGCGTGATACAGACCTCTGCGGTGTCTGAAGCACTGCATTTCTTTGGAGATTGGTTCTTCACAGGTGCTTATATTCAGCAAACAGAAAAAAAAAGACCTTTTTTTTCTGCATTTGGCATTTATAATAAATAAAATCTCCTGTTGTATGAACTTTAATAGTATCAGGTTAACTCCCACTCTTTCGGTCCTGAGAGAGAAAACACTTGTATCAATTTTTTACTCCCTTCCCAATTCACCTTCTTCAAGATAAGTCTTGGGCTAAGACTTTTTAAAATCATCTTTTAGGCCCCAGAGAAAAGACCTATAAAATGAAGTCATTAGTATCAAACTTGTTATCAAGTAATTATTAGAAGTGCCAAGTACAGTATGATAGCAACAAAACACCCAATATTTCACATATGAAATGTGGTGATCTTGAATTGTGCTAGCACAGACAGTAAGTACTTCTGAAACCAGTGACCAAAGTTTCAAGTGTTTACAACAGAGAATTTCCTCTAGAGAGAAGGTTTCCAGTCTGCCCAAGAGTTAGTTTATATGTTTGAATTGTTCTTACCAAAGCAACAAATTCAGATGCGCTATTTGTCTGCTTGATCACTGAAGTTAGGAAGAACAAGTGATGGGCATGCAGCAGAACATAAGGAGTTTTCCTCCTGCTGCCACCACTCATTGGGGTGGAAATGAAATTTATAGACTGAACAAATCTATAGGACATTAGATGGTTTATTGGCCAACAGGTCATAACTATTAGGAAATGAGGCTGGATTAGGGTAAAACACAGACTGCAACAACAGTCTGCTTTATCACTTTCTTCTAGATGTGTATTTTTTAAGATAGTAGGGGGCTAATTATCAGCACATTTTGAATTGGACTCTAGCCTGTGTCAGTGCTTGCTGATCTGGGTGTCACTGCGCAACTTGCTAAGCCTGCTTTGTGAAAAAGATTTGCTGCCCTCTCAACAGCGGGTAACATCTCTGTTTTAAGGTTGGAAGAAAACAAAAGACAGGGACACACTTGCTCAGCTCTTGAGCACGTTTATTTAGCAACATATGTTAGGAAAATGGCATCCTTTGCTAAAATGAAAATATTCAATTCATGTTGACAGCAGGATCTGCCAGCTACGGTTTGTTGGATATTTATTACCCACACTGCTAGCAGGCAGCAGATGCCTACGTTTCTATTACTGACAACTCCCTGAAAACAAAGACAAAGAGGCTTAAATGGGACGATAATGTGCTGAAGCATCTCTTCACTCAGGTGGTAATTTCTTGTCTTAACTAGAATTCTAAACATCAGGCAACATGTCAGTATACCTATACCCCAGTTCAGTGCTGAATTTTTAAGTAATTTTATTATTCGTTTCTGCTAATTGGTTTGCGACTGGCAGACTTTGAAGTAGCATATTTTTTCTCTTACCATACAAGCTGGAAAAGTGCCCAAAGCATATTAGCTCATCAGCCAGCCATTTGTACCTGCTGTTCACTGTCTGCTACTGCTAAATATATGCTAATGATGCTACCTGAATCCTGGGAGGGACGGGATGAATTTGTAAATTGTGCTCATGCCAGGAAAATGAATGCTACTTACAAAGATGACAAAGAAAGCAGCTGGTTTTAGATGAGATGAATCACCACATTACATATTACTCTGGGGTAATAAATTATATTTTCTCTCTTGAATTAATTTTTTGGAAGCATGTGGTTATATGGCAACTACAACATGTGAGAAACCTTTCAAAGCCTTCCGAGATGGAATGAAGAGGCAGTATTGCATTTATTATTTTTCAATAGACTTATGTTTAAATATATACAATTCTGTTATACTGTGGCGTTTTTAAAGGTCTTTTCACATATTGTATCCTAATTAGAAAACTGCAGCCTTTAAATATTTTATAAAGGTTTTTTCCTTTCTTTTAGTTATTAAATACAAGGGTCTTTTCAGCAATAGTGAGCAATATTCAGCATGTCTGGAATGCTTATGTATAAAATATATCCAAAGCAACAGAATAATACGTGAGCAAATCAAGCCAATTTGAAATTCCACTGTGGTGTAAAATAATGCAGCCTCTGTTAAATATGTTCGGTATGAAAGAACAATTTGAGCTAATTGTAAGTACAGCTGGAGTTTGAAGTTGTTTTAACATTTTTGAAAGATGATTAAGACATGGAAACAACTGGTTGAAAACTTAGGTACTGCATTTGACAAAGATGCAGATAGGAGTTGGACTGAGGAGTAGAGGTGGGGATTATTTTGGAAAGCACTGCAGTTCCCCTTTCTTTGGTATTTCTGTGGTGCCAGGGCAGGCAATGCCCTTCCAAAGTGCTTTTTCCCACACTATCCTATTCCCCCAAACTAAAACAGGAACAGAAGAGATGAAGAGAATTGGTCAGAGACACAGGGCAGGTATTTTGGCCATCCCCTCATGAAGTCGGCAATGGGCATCCCAGGGCATGGACGCTGCTCTCCCTTTGCCTGGCCGCCGGGCTTAGCAGCTCCCAGTGCCTGGCAGCACCACAGGCTGGGCTGGGAGGCAGAGCCTGGACTGGGGGTACTCCTGGGGGGGGCTGCAAATGAACCGTGCTGTCGTCCAGGCCCAGAGCTGGTGAATCGCCAGGAGCTGGGCTGGCACCGGGGACAGGGTTTCCATCTCATGGGAGGGCCAGCAAACACAGCTCTAGTTTTCAAACCCTGTTCTCATGAAGTGTCCAAAACATGCTGGGCCAGGCAAACCGATCAGACGATCTTGTAAAATCCTTTTCTCCAAAGTCTTAATACTTTCTGAATAAGTCATAGAATTTTCTTTCATATGATAAACCGCTGGAATTAGAAACATTTTTGTTTGTCCTCACTAGGGATAAAACAACACGAAAGGACCTTAAAATGTTTCTATTTAGCCACAAAAAAATACTTATCCAAAAGCAATGGCCTAAAATATGCGCAGGAGGTGTGACTGAGAAATGCAAAGAACATCTAAAGGAATAAACTTAGGACACCAGGTTCTGCAGGGCATATTGCAGCCCCTCGAACATCCCGGACCACAAGAGCACCATGTCGGCTTGCAGTCATCTTAGCCCACAGTCATTCTGGCCATAGGAGCTGTGCTTAACCTCTTAGACACAGCACTGATATTCACTGCACGGGTTTTAGTAAAACCCAGCAGCTTAAAAAGAAAAACTGAGCTTTCCCAGTCCCTGCACACACATCACCACTGGGAGATGATACTCTGCGAAATGTTTCAAGTGCTGGGTGAACGTATTGCTGTTAGAGAGTGATTATGGAAATGCAAGTATCTCCAGAGACAACAACATTTTGCTGTGTAACCCTGTAGCCCTGCAATGTAATATTGCCTTCTAGCAAGAGGCCATGAGCTCTGCAGTGAATTTGCAAGGCCTCAGGACTAAGGCTTGTCAGGCGTGCTCTGTTTGAACATCCCCTGACCTGCCTGCAGCTCTGTTTTACTTTGTTTAGCCGTGACAGAGATTTCTCCGTCTGGCTAATTCATTCTACTTTTGCTTACCCTTGCATGGTACAGCCATCATTTTATATAGCTGGCAGTAACAAGCAGCGATGCTGTGTTGAATGAGATGCTTAAGACTCTGACGCAATGATGTAGGGCAGAGAAATAGAGGCCTGGTATGACAGCAGAGGATTTGAGAAGCAGAGACACAGGGTGTGTTGCAGAGGCGTACAGGGATGGAGTGATAAGAGATGGGGCACAGGCTTGGCACTGGAGACAACTCATCAGGGGTCAGTCTTAGAAATATGGACCCAGAGCTGGACAAAACTGATTTTAGGGATAACAAAGAGAACAAAGAAATTATATCTAGCATACATAAATGGTACCATATATAGTAAATACATTTGTAACATGGAGCTGTAGACCAGTGGAGAAAAAGAAAGGTGTAAAACTGTGTTGGCAAACATAAAAAAAAGATCCCAAGTGCATCCTAGGGGAGGAAGAAGATTCCAGCACCACAAACATCACATTCCTCCCAGTGAGGGACTCCAGGGGGTGATGGTTGACACTGTTGTCCTCTCCAGCAGTCCAAAGCTCCTGAAGGTCCAGAGGAGCAGTGGAAGGGTGCTCCTCCAAGGAAAGGGATAGAAACTATTAAATATATGCATTACAATTTTATTATTCCTATTATTGAGACTTTTTCTGTACCGAAATGCTCTAACTGCATTATTAGTCTCCCTTTTCCTGCAATAATAACATCTAGACTAATAATGATTCTTGAATTAGACTGTTAAGATTTACATTATAGTAACAATAAATTCTTGGCTTTATTTATATGCATGCTTCCTCTTTGCCCACAAAGAAGGTTTTGAGCATAATGGTGTGTTATTCCCCGCACAGAAGGAAAGGAAATGTTTATTGGCATCTCGGGAGTGCCTAAGCCAAGGCAGACAAGCTCTCCAACCTCATTGCCCCAGTACCGACACTGACTGCATGGCTACCCTGGAGCTAGCACCCTTTAAAAGTGATTTGCCAGGTCACACTTTTCTTTCATAAATTCATTTGCAGACACTGCTTCCTGAAGAAACAAGATGTTTCCAGTCATGAGCCACCCTGGAAAGCCATGGCTATTGCTCAGTTTGGGGGCTGTGGGGTGAGACCCTGCCTCTTGCCGAGTCCTGTCGGTCCCACTCCTGGCTCAAGTCTGTCTCTCTGATCTCTCTGGGTCATCCCCACTGCTGGCCACCAACACTGGCCCATACCAGAATAAGAGTTGCAGGGGAAAAAAAGACATTTAACTTCAGTCATGTGGGCTGGGAAGTGGGAGGTAAGCAGGCGTGATAATAACCATGTCAATCCCTGTCTATGGGAATGGGAGGACAGGGATTTAAAAGCAACCTGGCCTTGACCTCAGAAGACAACGTGTTTTTCCTCTTCCCTCCCCCCTGGTTCTGCCTCGAGAGCTGTTATCCACACCAGTATCTCAAGGTAAAAGTACGACTTTCTTACCAGTAAAGATACGATGCTGAAGTCGTGTCAGGGTCACTGAAAGGAAATTTTGGCTGTGTGTGAACGACTTGCACTTCCATTTGGGAAATGATGTGTTTATATACTAAACTGAGTTCAACTGTGAAAGATACTACTGGGCAGCCATAAACATCAGAGGACCAAAGCGCTGCTTGAAATGTCAGGGAACAGGGGAAAAATCCTTACAGCTTTCGCAGAAGGAGATGGATGTGGGAAGAGAGGTTTTCATTACAGATACCATCTGATGGTAGTTTTACCAGGAAATAACTGTATATTTATATTTTTGAAGGCAGTTTTCCAGTCTAATAATACTACTACTGCTGACCGCTGAGAGTTGTTGTGCCTGTGAGAGTGTCACATGCTGAGCGACTTGCCATAAAGAACGAACTGTGCTACCATGCAAAGTGAGGGCTTTGCTCAAACAGATCAGATCGGCTTGCCGTAGGTACGTGGATATGAGCATGCACACATGTAGCAGGTGCAGAACAAGCTTGCAGTGAAATGAGCCCTTATTTTTAATTGCCTTTTCTGTTGTCTGAAATATCAGGACCATGATTGCGAGTTATGAATGCCTGCATAGTTACATACACATCCCTACATTTACATCCATTCTCTGTACTTTGAAAACAGCTGCTCATGCAAAATAAACTCTTGCGCATAATAATCGTCACCAACAGATGTGCCCCGTTCTGACTACTACCTGCTCCCAATGAAATATCCTACTGCCTACCCACTGCACAAGTCAAGTTTTATTTTTGTTTTCCTCCAAATATGAACATAGTTTAAATTTTGTACTGATTTGCAGTTTCCTAGATTCAGAAGTTAACTACACCAACGTATACACCTGCCATATGTTCTATACAAAGTGCTTTGAGAAAGTACTGGAATTAACTGTAATAGTTTCAGAATCTGCATTGAGTGTAGTGGGCTTGGATGTATTTCTCAAAAAAATCCACTTGCATTAGGATTTGATGCAAAGGACTAGAATACACGCCAACTAGCCTGAAATGTGTAATTTGCATCTAAATTAACTTCAGAAAGGTTTACTCTCTGGGACAAAGGAGAATTCAAGTCTACCCTGCTGAATTAGCAGTAATTAGATTAAAAAATGCCACATTAAATGTAGTAGTATCCTTGTCTGGGATTTAAATGATGAGGTTAAGAACAAAATAAGAGCTATTTCCCAGCATTATTCCTAATATAACAAATCTTTTCTGTTATGGCTGATATGAATCTATTTTTTATTCCTTACCCGATCAGCCCTCCACATCTGCCTTTATTTAGGTCCTACTAGTGATTTCCTACTCTAGACAGGTGCGTAAAGTTATAATTGAGTTGAAATTTATGTTTTAACTAAGAGATACATAACCGAGATAAAAATGCTATCCTCTGTCCTTCTTGCAAATCTAATTCAAGGTGTGAATGGCTTCCATATATTTCCATTAGATTTGAAAGACTCCATCCCACACCCTAGGTTTTAAAGCCCTGGTGCAGTTATTGTCATGATGGTCTAAGACTATAAGAGAAGCAGTATTCAAAAAAATGTAGCAACTAACACTTGAAGAAAAGAAACTGAACAATTCATAAGGTTTGGGATATGCAAAATCTTTCCTAGCTACCTCTTCAGGACATAATGGGGGAGTTGCATATCCAAAAGTGCACGTTTTCCTCCAGTTGCATTATTTACTATTTTACTATATTTATAAAAGATTTCACCTCTTCCTTCCTTGTATTTCAAAGATGGTTGCACACCTGGTGAATTTTTCAAAGACAATTACTTAAATGGTATCCATCAGTAAGAAAATTCTGTGTTCCTATTAGGTGAAAAAATAAGTATTTGAATCTCAGCTAAAACAGAACAGAATTTGTTCTGAACCAAAGACGGGCCAGGGAGCTAACACCACATGGTAACACCAAGTAAATCTTATGTGGAATAGGATGCTGGATTGAGATGTTGATATGCCAATCCATAAAGCCACAACTGTGATGTACAGGGGTATGAAGAATGGTGTGATGAAAACAGATTACGCCTTACCATTCCACTTCATTGCACGGCTGAGTTAGCCTGACTTTCAATTCATAAAAGTCTGTACTAGCCGGATATCTAAGTGGATATCAAGGAGATGAGGCTTCAATAGTGACTTATTGCACATATGCATGAGCAGAGTTTCTTTACAAACAGCAGCTTTCCAGGGCCAAATACACAGCTGAAGTGTATTTTCTTGGATTGGAAGCAGTCCAAAAAAATTGGGATGCTCCTTCAACAATGCAGAAATCTTAGGCTCTGCTCAGTGAGCCTGATTTTGCTCTGCCTGTGGGTTGCTGTAAGAAGGGAGCAAATCTGCTCCTGGTAAGGGAATTGAGTTTGGGGTCAGACTCATAGGAGCTGACTCCAGCTCCAGCAGAGTAGCTGTGGATGAAGCACAGCATTATAACTGATGGAAAAATACAAATGACAATTTGTAATTTGTAACGAATCATTCCACCTGCTTCACATCGCACAGACCCCATTCCTCACATCATTGTTAAAATTATTAATAGGCATCTTAATAGACAAAGTGGAGGTTGGCATTCGGAGCAGGAGAGGCTGCGCTGCCTTGCTCTCCACCTCCTCGCCAAAGCCAGTGTAAGAAAGCTTCCAGATATGTTTAATTACTAATTTGCTAAGTGAAATGTTTTATTATTGATACTTTCATCAAGAATGTACACTTCCAATATTTGTTCCTCTCAAAATAACTGTTTCTTGGAAACATCTGTTGTTGCTATAAGTAGAACAAATGCACCAAGACAACCAGATATAGCAGACTAAGGCAGAGCCTAAGGCATGTGATGCTTTTAGTGTAAACTGTGCTGACAACTAAAATGCATTATTTTTCATGACTAAATAAAAAAGAAAAATGTGACGTCTTCTCTAGTATTGCAATTAACATACTGGGAACATTTTAGTGGAGCTTTAATCTTGCAGGGACTAGCAAATATTCTGTACAAGCTGAGCAGTTTCCTGCATTAAGAGACTGGCTACTGTCCAAACTGAGCCTCCTTTATGAAAATAGACACAGTTTTAAAGAGATTATTCAGCAAATTCTTCATTTTTAACAATGAAATAAACAGTATAGTCAAGAAACACCCTCCCAAATCCTTGCAGTGTTCGTGTTACAATGGCAGACAAGGGTGTATGAGGGAAAATTATATTCACAGACACCAGTAATAGCTAAGCTGGGTTCCTGAAAAAATGTACAGTTATTTCAGGGAATTTTATATTTTGTGTGTTGGATACTAACAGTGCTCTAACTTTTAGCCCCAAGTAAACGGAAAAGCCTAAAGAGTTTTGTTGTTTATGGAACATGGATTTGACTTTATATCCTGGACAGAAAATCTATGCAGGATTTGGAAAGGGACTGCAGGGGCGGAGGAGGAAAGTGAGGAAAGAAACAGGATAAAAAAAGATTCAGGGGCAGACGTTATTCAAAACCACATTCAAGGACACAGCCATAGTACATGGCTAGATATGAACTGGCTGATAAATATGTTCATTGCTCCATAGTCCCTGTTAAGAAATCGCATTTTATTCCTGCCAGAAGTTAGTTACTTCCCACAGAGATATTTTTCTTTAAAGTTTTTCCTCACTTTATAATCACTGAAATAAGAAGAGATGAAAATAAAGAAGTAGGAACCTTCCCTTGTTGAGGTGGCTGGCAGTATCTCTGAAACCAAAAAACTGAAATGCTCAGAAACCTTGGAGGAACTGAGAATCTGAACCTGAATTTTTCAGATGGAAGTTCCCTAACCAAAACCCAAATCTGAATGCTTCTCGAACTTTGCACACTTGAAAACCTACTTTGAATCTTTAATAACGTGTTTGAGGATCACTTCAGGTTAGAGGTACAGAAATATCATAGTGCTCAACTGTGTTGTGCATTAAACAAGATGCTAGAGGGAATGATTTTCTATAAAGGCAGGTAAATTTCTGTATGTCTTACATTAGGCAATTTTTTGTTTTATCCCTCTTTAGCAAAGCCCAATTTCGCTTTACAGAGCAAATTAATGCCTGTCCAACACATCATTTAGGTAACTCCTGCTCTTAAATTTGAAAGATAAAAATTACAAAAGTGCCCTAATATTTACAGCTAATTGGGAACACATTCATTATGGATTTTAAAACCTGATATTTACTCTGTAAAGTTGTAGTGCCAGTGCTGAAGTTATTACTGGAAAACTAGATACTTTAACATGTATTTGTGAGAGACATTACTAAATCAAAACAGCTCCAGCCAAACTTGGACTCTGCATTAAAAGGCATTTTGATGTGCTCAAGTTGGCATAAGAAGAAATTCTTTTGGCTGCTTGCAGTGTTAGCTGGGGGAAATGAAAACTGTATGCTAAATACAAAAATCTCTGCCCTTGCAGGCAGAGATGCTCTCTTAACTCTTCTTGCCCTGCTCCTTTCCCCATGTAAAGCAGCCAGATGTCAGAGGGAGCACAAGATGCTCCCCCATCATGTGACAGCAATCTTTCCACAAAGGGAATGAGCTAATAACTTCATTATGAGCTGAAATGTGTTGCATCATGGGGTAAGGTGCGTTACCATGCAGGTGGAAGGGCACCGGCGGCAGCTGCGAGGAGCCAGGACTTGCAGCAGGGAAGGAAAGCGGCCATTCCTCTGGGCTGGGCCATGGGCAGAAAAGAAGTAGGTCAGTCTGACCCACCAGTGACGATCTGGTTTCAAATCAGGCAGGTTGGAGTTGAGCAGATTTGAAGGTCAGAATGGAGTTTGCCCGGCTTACGGGAACCGCTGGTCAAAATGGTGCCAGACAAGCAATTTTTCCCTGCTGACAGCAGCATTCCTCTCCCTGCGGGGAGCAGCAGCTGGAAAGGGGATGCTGGACAGGGCAGCCAGGGCTCGGATGCAGCGCAGTCCTGCAGAGGTGGCTGGCAGGTGCCTTTGGCATATGTGCTCACACAACCCGGCTGCCAGGTGTCGAAGTGTTTCTGAGCTGTTTACGGAGTTGGTCCAAGCTGTTTGAAGAGAAGCAGGGTGAGGCTGCACCGCCTGCACGAACAAAAACTAGCACAGTTGCCTGTTTCTTTAGCATAGAACTAATAAATACAAAGAATAAATAATTTCTTTCCTTAGGAACAGTTTCTTAGTTTTAACAATCGATAAGGGAAATGGAACTGCAGTATAAGATGGGCCACAGTTTTCTAGCTGCAAAACACTCACGCTCCAGCAAGCCGCAAAAGCCTGATACACAGGATGGATTTTTATCCCAGATTATGTCCCAGAGAAATAAAAGCAAAAGATTTTTTAAAATTTTCCATCAAAGATAAAATATACTTTTATTACCTCTAAGTGCAACTGAAGTGAAATAAATTAATGTGCAGTAGATAACAGGTCCTTTGATTTGGACCCGTCAGGGAGGTAGTGCCATAGGGAAGAGTTAGTATCTATACTCCATTGATTTGGTTATAATTTAATCATAACTCCAAATGACAGGAATCTGAATATATTTCCATGCATCTTATTTACATTTTGGAATGTGAAGGATGAAATTGAGTATCTGGAAAATTATATTGCATATAGCTTGAGAGATAGGTACGGTTACATTTCCAAGTGTAGATGAGAGCAATTTCAAGCTTAAGGTTGAATAAATGAACAGAAAAAAGCAAATGCCAAGCCAACCAATTGCACATTAAATTCAAACAGGGCCTTTTATGGGAGCACAAGAGTAGGGGGTCACCTCTAATGTGGATCCGGGCAGGGAGGTGAGTAGAAATAGGCTTTAACATCTGCAAGACAATTTGGCTGATTTAGGAGCCAGAGCAATCCTGTTCGGGCTCATACTACAGAGGCAATCATGTTGCCCCTTACACCTAAGTACTTCTTTCATGTCAATTAACAAATGCCTCACAACTTGAACTGTGCCTGGTTAACATGTGTAGAGAATGCAGATTTATACAGTAAGACGCTGCAAAATGTGTGCTTCGGGCCTTAATCTCTCCACTACTTTTCGTGATTTCCTTTTGGCTATGTACCTCCTGCAGTATCCACTGTGAGCAAGCTCCTCTCCTCGGAGCAGTGCTCCCCCAGCACCAGAGAAGGAGAAGGAAGCAAACAACAGAATTTAGCTTCTGTCTTTTCCTTGTTGTGTCCCCATGACCAAGTCAAGCAACCTCAACCTTTAAGGATGTAATTTGTTATTCTCTATCCAGAACACCTCATTTGGCAGAAGCAGAGTGAATAGTTGCAGGCAGGGTTACTGAGCTGAGTCAGCTCTCTGACAGGTCAGAGGAACCCCCTTGCTGGCCTGAGGAGGGTGGCACACAGGTAGAAACGCCTCGTAGAAACACCTCTCCTTAGCAAACTACAGCTTCTTCACAGCCCCAAGCAGCCAGCAAGTTTTTGTTCTTGCTCTGAATTGCCTCTTCAATCTTAGCCCCACTGCTGCATGGCAACACTCTGCCAGGCACGCGAAATTTCTGCCATAACCAGTTTTCTTCAAGATATTACCATTATTTTCCAAATTATGGTTTCTATGTCTATATCTTATTCCCAGAGCCCTGCACAGTACCTCTAGAAAACTATGACATGCTAAGTGCTAAACTTGGCCAAGAGATAAGTTTACTCCAAGTGACATCAATATAGATCAGGCATAGTCAGGACTTACCTAAGTCCATCCTATCTGAATGCCAAAAACAATATACCCTTGCCTAGATGAGGGATATGCAGAACTCCTTTAAAAGATTAGAAGATCCCAGCCATTCAGAAACACTTGATTCCTTGAAAATATGAATGCAGAACAAAGAGTACACCGGAAATGAATACTCTCAGAAATGTATATGGCAAGGACAGAACTGAATGCTTAGGGACATGGTTTAGTGGTGGACTTGGCAGTGTTAGGTTAACAGCTGGACTTGATGATCTTAAAGGTCCTTTCCAACCTACATGATCCTATCCTATCCTATCCTAGCCTAGCCTAGCTTAGCCTAGCCTAGCCTATTCTTTTCTAAATGTATTCACCACAACTATCTCAAAACAGCTTTAACGTGCTGAGGACATCTGTAGCCAGAGACATGAAAAATGTCAAGAGAGTCCTGACACTAACACTTCTGCCAGATATGAGTGATGGAAGAAATGAGGAAGCCCAGTATATTGGAGGGAGTTCATTTATTTCCAGGCTTGGAAGAAACTGGAGCTTAACATCTTTATGAGTAGCTGGCTGTTTGCAACCAGTATAAAGCTGATATGTGCTGACATCCTAGTGCCCTAGGATCAAATCTCACATACAAATGCTATCTTAAAGAAACTGGAGCTTAACATCTTTATGAGTAGCTGGCTGTTTGCAACCAGTATAAAGCTGATATGTGCTGACATCCTAGTGCCCTAGGATCAAATCTCACATACAAATGCTATCTTATTACAATCATAGAATCATAGAATAGTTTGGGTTGGAAGGGACCATTAAGGTCACCTAGTCCAACCCCCCTGCCATGGGCAGGGACATCTTCAACTAGAGCAGG
>NW_008794581.1:6473015-6473990 GCF_000699145.1 Aptenodytes forsteri | reverse complement strand
TCACCTCCCTGCCCTCCATGTGCCTTAGCATAGCTTCTGGGAGGATCTGTTCCATGGTCTCCCCAGGCACAGAGGTGAGACTGACTGGCCTGTAGTTCCCCAGGTCTTCCTTTTTTCCCTTTTTAAAAATGGGGCTTATGTTTCCCCTTTTCCAGTCAGTGGGAACTTCACTGGACTGCCACAACTTCTCAAATACGATGGATAGTGGCTTAGCAACTTCATCCGCCAGTTCCTTCAGGACCCGTGGAAGCAGCTCAGCAGACCCAATGCATATTGGACTGTATCTATAGAGCAAGAACGCAGGTAATATTTCCTTGGCTCTTCTTTAGTGTCTTCGACACTGATTAAATATTGCCTATGGTAGGCAGACACAGCTAAGCAAAAAGCTATCACAGTCCCTATGAAACTACTAAAATTTTTCTGGCTGGCCAGCCTAGCTAACATAACATGTGGCATGAGAAAGCATCCATCATATAAGCAAAGATCAGGCATGTCGCTGCTCAGAGACAGATGGGATCCATTCCCCTGCAGACTGTGAAAGTCCTTTTTCGACAATAATTTGTCGAGATGAGATCACTTAGCTGATGGTGCATCAGACCAGATGAATGGTGACCTAACAGCGGTCTCCTGCGCCACCCCCACTGCCAGCTCAGCAGGTGCAGATGCAGCAGGACCACTTGTCCTGGTTTCGGCAGGGATAGAGTTAATTTCCTTCCTACCAGCTGGTACAGTGCTGTGGTTTGGATTTAGGATCAGGATAATGTTGATAACACACCGATGTTTCAGTTGTTGCTGAGCAGTGCTTACACCAGTCAAGGACTTTTCAGCTTCCCATGCTCTACCGACGGAGAAGGCTGGAGGTGCACAAGAAGCTGGGAGGGGGCACAGCCAGGACAGCTGACCCAAACTGGCCACAGGGACATTCCATACCATGTGACGTCATGCTCAGTACATCAACTGGGGGAAAGCTGGCCG
>NW_008794581.1:6471034-6472151 GCF_000699145.1 Aptenodytes forsteri | reverse complement strand
TCAGTTGCTGACTGAGGTTAAACCACACCACCACTCTAAGGAGGGGGGGCACATCTGGAGCCCATGGGTCCAGCTGCAGGGCTGTGGGGCAACACATCAGTAGGCTGCAGGGCTGCTCAGTCCCCCTACATCCAGGCAGGGAGTGGGATGCTGCTGACTCAGGGATCCACAGGCAGCTCTGGATGGCTTAGCTGGGGTTTGTAATCTAAATCTCACCGCATTTGTTTTGCCCACACAGCAAGGCGGCAATAAATAACCATAGAAAAAATGATGAGCCATGAACCCATCCTGTTTCTGTATCCTGTCTCACAAGGTGGGGCAGGAGAAAGGACGTGATGGGAGGGCATGGTCACAGGCGTGCAGCCGCCTTGGCAAGGGCACAGGGAGCAAACACACTCACCAGTGTGCACTGAGGCTATCTCAGTGATGGGGAGGGTCAGCTGGTAACAACATCGCTCCCAGAGTATACCGAGTTAGTCAAGGATCAAAAAAACCCCCAATGTTCCATCTAATTTGTACTCATTTAAAGAATGTTTCAGTGTGGTTTTGGCAATGAATGCATTTAGCTGAATTTTGAGGAAGAACACTGTAAAACGACTCTTTTAAAGGACTTTACTGGTCAGGTTTTTATAATAGCACCCTGAAGAAATATTAAATACTGATTATTCAAAAGAAGTTTGGCCAGTGATCAATAAAGACTACCAGTTAACGTTAAACAAAGGCTGATTTATGTAATTGTTAGCACGGCTTATGCAATGCTCCAAACAAATGAATAGAAGTCAGAATACAGCTGCCTTTTAAATCCATGCCCTAGATAGAAGACAGACACAAAGGATTTTGTGATTTGGTCATGCAGAAGAATAGTCAGCTTTTGGCAATTGGATGATATGTTGTTGATTATGTGCACGATTTGTTGAAAGTTTGAGGTGTCTGGGGAGGGGAGAGTTTCCAAGTCATTTAGAATATATATTGAACTGGTATTAGACAAAATACACAAGAGAAGCAAGACCAGCAAAAAGAGCACAAACAAGAAGAATCATAGAATCATAGAGTCATAGAATCGTAGAATCATTAAGGTTGGAAAAGACCTCTAAGATCATCGAGTCCAACCATCGAC
>NW_008794581.1:6447110-6470859 GCF_000699145.1 Aptenodytes forsteri | reverse complement strand
TCCAATGTTTAACCACTCTTTCTGTAAAGAAATTTTTCCTCGTGTCCCATCTAAACCTCCCCTGGCGCAACTTCAGGCCATTTCCTCTCGTCCTATTGCTTGTTACTTGGGAGAAGAGACCGACACCCACCTCGCTACAACCTCCTTTCAGGTAGTTGTAGAGAGCGATGAGGTCTCCCCTCAGCCTCCTTTTCTCCAGGCGAAACAACCCCAGTTCCCTCAGCCGCTCCTCATAAGACTTGTTCTCCAGACCCCTCACCACCCTCATTGCCCTTCTCTGGACACGCTCCAGCACCTCAACGTCCTTCTTGTAGTGAGGGGCCCAAAACTGAACACAGTATTCGACGTGCAGAAGACATCCTGATGAGGAATCTGGACTTTCAGTTTCAGAGCAGATTAAAAGTGCTTGTGTCCTCTCAAATGAGAGTCTATAGAGAGAGATTTTAAAAGATGTGGGACACAGATTCATTTCAATGGAGCCACCTCTAGGACACAAAAGGCCTGCAAACATATTTAGGATGTAACTTAACTCTTACAAAATCAGACACAGTACCCCATCGCATAAACCCAGACATGGAGTGAAGTGGTACCCTTCCCCTTCCCAAGGCAGCCCTGTTCATTTTGGATAATCCATCTCTCCACACCTGAGTATCTCTGAAGACTTAACTGTTCTTTGAGGCTACTATAAACTACAGCAGCTGCCAAAAGCACCCAGGAAGGCTGCTGCAACAGAGGCCCCTACAGCATCTATACACCCAGCCATCCTCTGCTGTGGAAGGGGATGGTGTGTGAGGATGGGGAGTGGGAAAGGAGAGGGCTCTTGTGCGAGTTACAGCACGGCCACTGCAGCAGCTCTATAGCAGCAGTGGGGAGGTGCACGGCTGCCTGAAAGCAAAGTTGGAAACCTGAGCAGAAAAAGACAAGAAAATGCTTGAGCACTAAATGAAAGACACAAGGAGTTGGGGCCCCTCCAAGCAGTTTGCCTTAATTAAGGAATTAGGACATTGCACATCTTCACTTTGCATTTTGTGTTGATTGCAATGGCCAATGTACACAGCAATAAGCTGACAGGTGAGATCAGTAAAACAGATGCAAAAATAGGTGTGCTTTGAATCATATCTTATCATGCAGTGCAATCTGATAAGAGAGCCAGAGAAATCTTTGTTTCCAATGACTTCAGTTACAAAGCATTTGAGCAGAGATCCTTCATAAGGAATATTTTGAAGGGGAGACAAGTAGGGTGGGGCTTTATGACATTTCTTTGCCTATCAAAATGTAATCAAGCTTGTATCACAAGGCTGGGACTGCACAATGGATGAATATGAAGGATTTCATGCAGAAGGAAGATAAGTCAAACTTGTGTTGTCCTTTGTAATCCCACATGGAAACTCTCATAATTTTGGAAGAATAGAGATTGACACAGTGTCTCCTCTAGAGCTGCTGCGTATAAAGAATTGTTTCCTGCCACATCCCTGCCACTGACAAGGCACTTTTTCTTTCATCTGGCATTGGCTTCCCATTCTGACTTTTCTCCTTTCCACATTTAAGTGGAATTTCCCTCCCAATAGGAAATCAGTAGAAAATCTCTCAGCAGCTGGAAAAAATAATAAAAGAGGATTAGAAAATTTGAATGTATGGAAGAATAAACTCTCCCTGAATCTGACTGCTAACAAAAACTTAGCTTGCAACTGCCTTCACATCCTGTTTTTGCAACGTAAGTAGGGCATGGGCAATACAACAATGGCCATATGAAGAATGGAAATTCTAGTTCAAAAAAGTGTTTCACATTTTGAAGTCTGACTTTATTTTAAGCTGGATAAAAGCCCAAAAATTCAGGTTTCTTCCTAGTAAAATTCCAAAGCATTTTCCAGGCTGTTTGGTTTCAATATAATGTACTTTTTAAAAAGCTGTTCCAAAAGACAATGAAAACATTACATTTTTTTCCATTTTTAAACAGTTCCTGTGTACTCTGTTCCCTTTATAAACCATTTTGTTGCAATCGCACATTTCAGAGCAATGTTATTCCACGAAGTCCCTCCAGTGAGCTATAAGCAGATCTTCTCTCTCTCTCCTCATTACTCTAGATTACCCCAAACTGTAGCTCTCTGCAATTAGAGAGGGGGGGGGAAAGAAACTAATTTGTACAATGATTTTAATATGCATTTAAGAAGTGTCTTTTCTTAGTAAATCTCAGTATGGTATTTTGAATATTCAGGATGTCTGAAACATAAACACATATTTTGTGTTTCTGCCACACAAAAAAGCTACTGCCTTGGCAGCCCCAGAGGCAGAAAAATGAGAATCAGAGGTGCCACTGAAGGCTCCCGGTTCAGCTGCAGCACGTCCATTTCCCAGCCAGAAACAAAGGAGCAAATCCCCGCCACGGCCGCAAGAGCCCTGCGCAGTGCAGAGGCTTTCGGACCCTCTCCATGCCACAGCAGACAGCAGCTCCATAGATACTGAGGTGTGGCGCTGAGCAATGTGCAGCTGGTAGGAATTATTTATGGACAATTTAACAAATTAGGCTAATGATTCACATGAATTCGCTCACAGTGGTTGGTGCAGCGGGAGGGCCAGGACAGGGCTTTCCCCACTGGAGTGGGGAGCCCAGGCCAGCAGCCAGCTAAGCAGGACGGTGCCTTGCAAGGGGCTCCACTGACCTCAGAGGGCTTGCAGGGGCAAGCAGAGATACCTGAACACCCAGGTTTGGCAGGACTAGCACCCATGATGATAATATTCTTTGTTAATACAGTGTTGACAGCTTTCCATTTGCCAGTGGGGTTGGATTCGCAGGTGTTTCGTCATGCACACCTTTGAGATTTGGCTTGTGTTGGCGGAAGAATAGGAAATAGATTCATCCCTTAAAGTATTTCAAAATAATAAAACATATGTCCATAAAACTGAAATAGTAATATCCCATTTCTATTTAAAATGTGCCTTGCTTTTAGACGGGGAATGCTCTAAAGGACTAAAGGACGTGGGGTCCAGTGCCACGTCCCAGCACCTGGGCAGAAGCAGGGATGCCTGCCCGCTCCCGGCAGCGTGGCTGGCTGAGGCGAGAGTGGCCAGCTGCTGGATGCAAACCTTTTGTTCCCAATACATTTCCCCATGTTACAATGGTAAGCATATAATCTACTTAGAGATTTCAGTGATCTCACACAGGATTTTAAATGGGCTGGGCTGTAGGAAGACTATGACCCAACAAAGTGTTTACTTTAGCCTGTCTGATAGATTGCACGTCCCTGTGAGGTAATCCAGTTTGAGTAAAATCCAGCTGGCTCAAATCTCTGCTCCACTAATGAATTCAGTTAATATGTAAAATGAGTAAGGTGAGATGGAGTAATGCCAGAAAAAAAAACGAAAAAGAGGTTCAACACCAGTGGTAACAGAATTAGCTAAATAACACTGGCCCAGTAACAGCTTTTATAATGTTTGTAGAACTCATTAAATAAAGCATTTGTTTTCATCACTTGCTTTTACAAAATTGCCTAAGTGGTTAGTAAATATTTTTCCTGAGGACTTGGGCTTTGGCAGGAAAGGACACCAAAGGAAGGAAGCCCAGGTGCCAGTCCCGGCTTTGCTCTGCATGTTTGTATTTGCCCACCCGTCCTAGCAAGTCACATGGGAGCATTATGCTGTGTCCCATACGATCAATGCTGCTGTTTGACCTTGAATGATTTGGTATTTCCCATATTAGTCTCCAAATCAACCGTAAGAATCATTTTGTATCATTATCTGTCCTGAAGAAAGAAGTATGCTGGGAGTAAACTAATTTTCAAAAATACAAGGTCTGGAGCTTTAGTTTGCAAGCCCACCCTTTTCAAACCTAGGTTCACTGCCTTAGACAAACAATTCCACAGTACGGCATGCTGAGCTGGGAGCTGCCTGAAACTACTGCACTGAAATCACTGAGGATAACAATGTACCTGAACTTCCATCCCCCTTCAGGGCTTAGGTGTTTGCTCCATGATTCATTTTTAATGCCGCTATCCCTAAAGGAATGAGAACTCTTCTGAGGTAAGGCATCTAATGCAGAACTAATTTTTTAGGTGGGGAGATTTGCTTCTAAGCAGTGTGTGGGGTGAAAACCAGTCCTCGTCTAGGAAAGTTTGCCCTTCCAACAAAGAATCCAGTAGGAGATAAGAAAAAGTGTTTCAGTATTCCTATTCTTGAGGTTATTGAATATTTTCCGCTTTGAAAAGAAGCAATTTACAAAAAGCAGATTAAATGTATACCAATAAGTATACCAGTATGTATACACACTTTATACTGAATGAGAAACAACAACAGCACGGTCAGCTGTTACACTTAGTTGACAACTGATGCTTACCTACAACTGAGTTGCCACAGTCCTTACTCAGTGCGTTCTCCTACTGACTTCCAAAAAGGAAATCCTACAGCTCCTCCCCTCCTGATGCTGCAAGCACCATGGTCGGAAGTGAAGGATAAGCATGTGAGTCAGGTCCCTGATGCGTTATGCAGGTATCCAGCTGGACCTGCTGACAGTTCACAGACCCTTCAGCAGATGACTTGACTGAATCAGGCTGGCCAGAAGCAGAGGCAGATGGCCACCTGGGACTGGCACATCCTTACACACAGCTTGTGGGATCCACAGGAAAGTGGAGGCTTCCAGGAAAAAGGAGCTTTATCATCAAGAAGAATTTACAAGATCTGGCCAATGGGTAAGTGAGAAAGGGTGTAGTCTGCTAGTAATTGTTTTTTGAGAGGTGTACTTTCAAAATTTCCATCTTAATTACACCAGTTAGTTGGCAGATCATGATTTTTTTTATTAGTTCAGCCAGCAGAAATGATGGAAACATCTAAGATTAGTCTGACTGCCAGGAAAGATTGTCTGTTTAGGTTATGGATCACAAAATGATGCAGCAGAACTACGTGATGAGGGGTTAATGCGTGATTTCATTAGCATGAATCTGATATATGCTTTCAGGGTAATAATTACCAAGATAGCATTTGCTGAAGGTAAGGTAACCCAAGCCGCATTGTTTCTTTCTTATAGACTCCACGCTCATTGTCATTTCCACAAAAATCCACAAACAAACAAAACCTTATTCTATCTCAGAAAAATATTTGACTTGAAATAAGAAGAGCTGGGCCCAAGTTATGCCTTGCAAAGCACCTTTTGCAACCCAACAAATCCCAAGTTTTCTCAGATTCACAAGACATTATTCAAAAACATAATCAATAAAAGATGAGGTTTACCACAGAAGAACATGTTAAACACAGAATGCTTCTGTAGTCTGATTATTTTAATTAAGGAAGAAACGCTAACAATTTTCTTTCTATTAATCTATGCAAAACCAGTGTTTTCTTTTTTAAGCATTTTGTAAGTTACTAGAAATTTTCTGTTCCACTTTAAATGGTAGAAAGCACCTTTCAACACCAAAGCAGTACATAAGTCAAACTCTCACCCTAAATCAAGTAATTGCAAGAGGACGAGACCCCTGTGGGAGTTCAGGTACACGTCCCTTGCTGGCAAAGCAAAGGACTTGTTCCCAGGGTCTATCAACACAGAGGTCTGATCCAATTAATACCTCTAATAGTCCTTGTAAATGAAGATCTGCTGCTTTCTGCAGCACAGATTCACTGAGGATTGAGATTACTGCATCCTGCTGGTTAGACTACCTACCTCTGCTGTTACTGGTCTGGCTCCCCTCTGGATCCACCTTCCTTCCATCACAGCTCCTGGCACGGTCTTGCTGCTCTGTGCAGAACAAACTATAGAGCTGCAACAGCATTGCCAGCTCAACATCCCAGCTTTAGCCTGCCAAACCCACCTGGCAGTGGAGGGAAAATAGCTGTGATTAAAATCAAGTCATCACTCTCCTCATCCTGCTTCACTTTCCTCCTTAAATTGTCTCTGCACCAAAGCTGACAAAATATTTACAGGCATTAGACAGCTGGCATGCAAAGTCCTGCCAGTTTATTGTGCAGTCTCATATATAATTCTACATGCCTACATGACAAAAATGAAGATACAACCATGATATATGCTAAAACTGTGCTATCTCCATCTAGCCAGAGTAAAGTGACAGTGACATGTGCTTTAGCTCTTGATAGCAGCATGTGCACCTGGGGCTGAAAGGATATTTTTACTTTGGACACTAGTATATGTCAAAATGTGTCACCACGTCTCTAGTGCCTTGGTTACCCACAAGAATGGGCTCAAACTTGAACAGGCCATAATTACATCTATTGCCTACTATGCCTTGTACCTCTTCCAACTGTTGGAGCTATTCACTTCATATAATTTGAGAGGAGGAAAAGGATCTTCAGCCCTTTATTATGGGTTTGTTCAGTGCCATGTACGAGGCTGAAGCATCTCAGCACTGCTGCAGTATGAGCAAAGAGGGATTAATTAAGAGGCTCAGAACATGGTCATGAACAAAACAGCAGCATGGGTTTGGAAACACTGTCAATAAGCAAAACACAAACAAACAAACAAAATCTTTTCCTGCTGTGAGGCATCTATTGTATTTTATGTACATCTCTTAAAAATACCAGGATCTTGGATTTGCTAGACAGGACGCTTCCCCTCGACAGCTGAGCTGAGAAGGCTGTGCTTTCAATTTAATGATTGTGGGAGTGAGGGTAGTAGAGGTCTTTGGTTGTCCACTCACTCTCCTTTAATGTTTGTGTTTTAAGGAGAGACGGATGGAGATCAAAATAAAACTGAGGGGATTGTCCCAGGCTCCACTAGTCTACAGAAACTAGGCAAGAAAGACCTACAGCTACCACACATATCATGAGAGTCTACATATCACCACATTTTTTTCTGCTCTCTGAATTCCCATGTTGTGCTATAAGTTCCACACTAAGAATTTTAGCAAGGGGATATAGAATGTCCTAATGGTAGAAAATAAATACATAAGATGTATGTGAATGCAATCCAAAATACAGATTGTATTTTTACTACAATACAGATAAAACAGGTTTGAAGTTCAAATTTTACATCCCTCAAGCCTAGTTTTTTATACTAGAAGCACAGAAATAGGTACCTGTGAAGACTCTGATCTGGAAACAGTCCTCATAACAATTTCTTTTAATTGGACATATGGTTGCTAGTAATAGTATGAAATGCCAGAAAGAATGATAAGCAGGGACCCAAGAAGCCTGACATGAATAAATCTCTGTTCTATAGTAACTAAACATAATAAATGAGGTATCTTTGCCAAGATCTAGTCTACTGTAAAAATTTACTGCTTTGCCCAGTAATAAGTTTTCAATACCTTAAGAGTGAAAATCGCTCTACTTACCCACAAGGTTATTTTTTACACAGCATAATAATTCTTAGTGTTATGGACAATGTAAGTATCTGGTAAGGTTTTAATTTATTGCAATACTTGATAAAACTTTTCAAGACAGAACGTAACTCAGCTACTTCAATATGAATATGAGAAAAAGTTCTTTATAGAGCTTCACAGATTTGAAAGACTTCAGAAGAAAACTTGGAGTTTGAAGAAGTTAACATAAAAAAGAGAAAAAAAATCAGGAGTGTATATCATTAACTACAAGAATTCTACCATTTAACAAAGTAACATTACAAAAAGATTAAAAGATTGATCTGAAATCCAACAAAACTAATATCAAAGTCATATCACTAGTTCATTATTACAAAAACAACTGCCATTCTCAGTAGATTCATATTCAGCCAGGCAACACCAGCACGCTGGGTCACTGCCCTTTAGTAACAGCCTCGCTACTCTCTTCACCAGTTAATTACACAGAGAAGTCCTCAGCTTAACCAAAAAACCCCCTCCCATCTTCCTTAATGTTTCTACAGAAGAAGCCAAGTCTTTCATATCTAAAGATAGGCATTTTGTTTGTACAAGCACTGTTTATTTTCTGTCCTAATTCTGGGTAAGTTTTGACCTACTACATCAAATATATCGTCATTTTTATTATAGAAAGAAGTATTAACTCCTTACTTCCTCAACCATATTTACTAAACCTTCATGAATAATAGACTGTTTAGTAAAAAATTTGTGTT
Source organism: Aptenodytes forsteri (assembly GCF_000699145.1). Lineage (NCBI taxonomy): Eukaryota > Metazoa > Chordata > Aves > Sphenisciformes > Spheniscidae > Aptenodytes > Aptenodytes forsteri. The sequence goes on along the minus strand of NW_008794581.1, from coordinate 6,462,851 downwards.
CATGTGTGTGACTAATTTGGCTGAAAGCATCCATATAGTACTCTTACTAAAAATACTAAAAGGTTCAGCTAATTGTAGAGTTGGCTTGAGATCCAGAACTCAAAAATTAGTCATAGACTTATGAAAATACTCCACTACCCTTGGGGAAAACACAGAAAAAGCACATGATCGTCATTAAAAAGATTTTCTATCCCTGCCCTTTTCCTGCACACAACTACATTGTTTTAAGTGTCAGGACTAGTCTTCCTAGTTCCTACACCTTGTATTTTTTCCTGAATATCATTAATTGTTTTCCTTGTGACCCTCTCTGGGTCTGACAGATCCTGTTCTTGTCTTGTCCATCATTCCTGTGCTCATTATATCCACAGCAGTTCTTCAGTTTATGACCTTCAGTTATGACCTTACAGGCAGCCTCAAGTCAGCTTCAGTCCCCAAGCTATTAACTTTTTAAAATACGTGTTCACATGTTAAATCCTTCAAAACTTTCTGGATATTTGACTGGAGAAAATTCAGAGAAGAGTAGTAGCAGTACAGCTAGCTGCTGCTTCCAGCTACAAGGGCTGCCCCTTACAAAAGTTGCCCCTTTCACTTGTGAACGTGACTTTTTGCTGCTGGCCACAGAACCAGAGCCTGAGCTGGGGTGAGAAAGCCCTGCAGAGCTGTTTGTGCTGCCTAGCACGTCAGGGGAGATGGGGCTTCTCTTCATTTTCCTTTAAAGTATCCCGTGTTTATGACAATGACTTCCTCAACACTGTGATGTTGAAAATGGTGGCTGTGGCAAGCCATTCTGTCACAAGGAGAGAGAGGGAGAAAAAAATATGCAGAATTTATAGCTAACACCGATTTTAAAAAATAAAGTACATACAGTATTTGTATGTACGTAATTTTCATAAGCACAACAAAATTGGTGTTTCTCCACTTAAGCATCTAACAAGCTTATGCATAAGACAGCAGTACCTCCATATGTGTCAAATAGGTTAAAAAAAATGTAGACTTACTTTCTTGATAATGTTTTCTGTAAGAAATAATAATAAGGACGTCTTTTTACATCCTTCTCTATTCACAACATCACAGAGCAGCTGAGACTAGAAGACACATCTGGCTATTTTCTAGCCCAAACCCTTGCTCAAAGCAGGGTCACATAGAGCAGGCTGCCCAGGGCCGTGTCCAGTCAGGCTTTAAGTATCTCCAAAGATAGAGACTCCACAACCTCTCTGGACAACTTGTTACAGTGTTTGACCACCTTCATATTAAAAGAGCTATTTTCCTATGTTTAAATGGAATTTACTGTATTTTAGTTCGTGCCTATTGCTTCTTGTCCTTTCACTGGGCACCACTGAGAAGAGTGTGGCTCCGTCTTCTTTATTCCCCCATCAGATTTTTATACACATTGATAAAATCTCTCAAGTCTTCTCTTCTCCAAACTGAACAGCCCCAGCTCTGTCAGCCTTGCCTTGTACATCAAATGCTCTAATTCCTTAATCATCTTCATGTCCCTTTGCTGGACTCACTCCCATAGGTGCATGCCTTTCTTGTGCTCAGGAGCCCAAGGCTGAACACAGCATTCCATGTGTGACCTCTTACCACACTCTGGCCTACAGCAACTTTTCATATACATTCCAGGTCTTATGAAGAGGTCCGTCTGAATGGAAAGATACAGATTTTATGTTATTAAACTGATTTTATGTATCAGAGCTGCAGAAACAAACCACATAAGCCCTAGGGCATCATTAGAAGATGAGTCAAAGGCTATACCTATCTGCCAAATACAAGAAGGCCAGGAGTGAGTCTGAGCACTGGCAGCATGATTGTCTACGCCGATTAACTGCTGGCTCACATGCTGGCTCTGTTCAGGGCTCCTCCAGCCAGCTCCCTCCAAAGCAGTACTTGGATGTGAGTAGGGAGATGGCTGACTGCAAGGACCACTCCTAAAAGGCAAGTCAAATAAAATGGTACTTGAGAGACACCAAACAATTGTGTTAGCTCTTCAGCAGGGGACTCTCAGGTTCAAGTACCATTGGCAGCACGATTCACAGTGCTGCTGGGATATTTGTTCACATCCACTCTTTGCCAGTTTCAATGTGGAAGCAGAGGGGGAAACTCAAAAACAGCTAAAATGTTGCTACAAAATCTGATACGGGTTGTCAAACACACCTGACAGGGAAGGAGTAAAGAAGGTTGTTCTTCTGAGTTTAGCCTAGACATGATTAGCATGACTCACACCTAATTTCTTACTACCTACTCGAGGAGATTAAAATTTAATTAAGTGCTGATTACTAATTACTGTTCAATAACTCATCATGTTTGTTCTCAAAGGAAATTAGAAATGGCCTGACTCACCATTATTAATTTTTATATGCCTGTGTATTTATCCAGATGTCCAGGGTAAAATGATCTAGACACAAACCACTAGGTATTTTTATAACAATGTGTCTTAAGAATGTAAGACAGGCATGGCATATAGCTTTTAAAAGATCCTTCACCCAGTTCTTGATTTTTCAAAATGTTGTTTAATACTGAGAGGCTGGAATCAAAAGAATGCTGCTGTAACTCCAGCCACAAGAGACAACATTTACAAATTTCATTTTCTAAATATGTTTTCAGATAGTACCTCAGTTCTGGTTATCACACCTCACACCCCAAAGAAAACCATTGTTTTCTACAATTTAGAAAGGCTGGAAGAAATGTTAACAGTGTCAAGACTCTGCAAAAGCAGCAGGTGTGAACTAAATTAAACAGGAAGCATTCTGGTGAACATGAATTTTGCTGGAGAAGGGAAGAGAGAAAGGGAGAAAAACTTTTCCTGATCCCTGCAGGGAAGGAGGTGACATTTTTGTAACTAGAAAACACGTGTTCACAGAACTGCCATTTCTTTTAAGCCGACTGCTGTATAAGTCAGCAATTGAAGGCTCAAGTTTCAAACAGTACCAGTGTCAGCAAGCCCCTCCTCCAAAGAAGCAGTGATTTTGAATCCTCAAAAAGTCAGAATACAGACACAGAGATAATTTTTGGTGGCATTTCAAAGAAAGTTTGGGATCTCACGGTGGTGTAAATGCATCTTCCATGTAGTGAAAACAGGAAGAGCAGTGCTGCAGATTCACAGCATGATGGTTCTCAAGATAACAAGTGTGTTCTAAGTAGAGATCTTCATTAATAAACACCGTTTCTACATCTATAGAAGCAACTGTTTACCACCCCAGCAGCCGGTTGATTGATTGAATCAATCTTTCTTTCTGTATTGTACCTCCTCCCCTTCACAGGAGACAGCAGGACACCATTCAGGCTTCCAGTATTTCTCTTTCCTTTTTCCTTGTTTGCATTCCTGAACATAACTGCAAGCTCCTGTTTTAAATATGTTCAATCCAAGGAGCAATCACTAAGGACACATCGTTATCTTGCTGTGGACTGGCAGTCAAAACAATTCACACATCAAATAACCCTCTCAAAACCATGGCACTTTAATCATCTCCAATCAAAGAGCCATGAAGAGGAGGAGGCTTGGGCATCCTTCCAGCAAAGCGAAAGGTCACTCTTTGAGACTGTGCCTGTTGCATCACTTGGGCATCAAGGACTAAAAATGTGCGTGGGCCAGCATATCAGAAGTTCAGTTTGCATTCAGGAGGCAAATGCCCTGAATTGTTTGCATTAATAAGCAACAGTATTTTAGAAATGGCTTAAAACCCAAGAAAACAGTGAGGCCAGGATATGACAATGGGCACTGCATGGTGTTATAAATGGACAGTCAGCTAACTCTGGGAGCTGAGCAAACATTCACTTTTGCAGTGAGACTTTGCACTAAATGTACCCAGCCAGTAAAAAGGCTCTGATGACTTTATTTGAAACAAGACACAGACACTCCCAACCAGCACATTTGCAAAACTTAAGAAAAGAAGTGGAGCCTCTGAAAAGCAGCAAATGCCAAGGAAATGGAGAATTTGAGGCAAATTTCTATGAACCAGCAATGAAGAACAAGGTTTAGGAAGTAGCAATAGGAAATGTAAAATAAAAATGAAGAGGTACAGTGAGGATGAAGAAAGTTTGCAAGAATTAGAGCTGAAATCATGCCTTTTCTGCAGGCCAGAGGACTTAGGTCATTGCCTTCAGCTGAGCCAAGGAGTTCACTGAAGGAGCACTGGAGCTGTTAGGAGTCCAGGCAAGATTAGTTCGTGGAAGAAAAGATTTGAGGTAAAACTGAAAGACTTAGTGTGTTATAAGTCCCAAGGAGAGCAAAAGCATTTTGAGCCAGAGCAAAGTTCAGTTGTGCTATGATTTTTTAGGACTAAGAATACAAAAATCTGTTAGTGGCTTCATCTCTATGATCTGCTGTCCTGCTGACACACTAGAAGGAGCCGAGGAGGAAGATCCCTGGCGCCTTTTGTTTTCCTGGGAGCTACATGCAACCAGTGTACGCTAACATATTTCTGCCTAGAATAAATACTTGGGAAAGGCTGTGATTTGAGAATATTTCTGAAGAGCATGTTAGCGGTTGTGTCAGCAAGAAACAGCTTGGGAAACAACATAACTCTGGGAAACGGAGCAGTTGTGCTTGAGTGGTGGCTGGCTATGTACTGCTTTGGCACGTTTGGACACGCAGTTATGCAAAGGTGAACTGGGGGATTAGACTAAGGGGAAGACTGATGTATGCCATCGTGAGTAGCACCGCTGACACTGCTGAAGGACCTGAGCATCACGAACAGGAGTGGCTAATGCACTCGATTCCTGGACAATGAAGAGCACTGGCACATTTTTGAGTAGTCTCCAATCTGCAGAGGAAGGAGAGAAATTTCAGAAGAATTTTATACCAAGTTAAAAATGTGTTTCATGGATTTATGAACAACAACAAAAAATGAAACAAAATCACTGCAAAGACTGGGTGACTTGACAGCCTTGAAAAGTTTCTCATGTGAGCATTTTAGACCTTTTCTTTCAGCATGAAACATGATTTCTGCTGAATCTTTGCCCATTTCTTTGCTAAGCCAATTTCCCCAGAAAAGAGTAGGGGATTTAGCTCTATTCTGCAAATCGGTCATCATGGATCTTGAAAATATTTTGAAAGTATTTTTTTCCTTTTCTTTTCTTTTTCCTCCCTACTAGGGAGGAGGAAATGGAAATATAACAATCTACTTGGGTCTATATGGAGTGAGTAGAATAACATCAGAAGAAAGAACTTGATCATTCATCATATTTCTACACTCCTAAAAAACCTCAAAACAAGCAAAAAAGTCAATAACTTATAACAAGATGCCAGTAACAAATGTAAGCTTGAGCTGAGCAATAGGAAGATCTGACCAGAAAAAAATGGATGTCCAAAGTATTACATTGATATAATAAGAACAAAATAGTAATAACAATAACAACAACAGAAAAAACTCCCAGTGATAACACAAACGATTTACCAGATACACATTATGTTTTTTTAGATTCACACATTGATATAATAAGAACAAAATAGTAATAACAATAACAACAACAGAAAAAACTCCCAGTGATAACACAAACGATTTACCAGATACACATTATGTTTTTTATTAGATTCACATACCATTGGTACAGATTTCCCAGTTTCTGCTTCAGAGATTTTATGACATAACGTAAGTACGTACTAACTCTTGTGCTAATTATCAGACATAGATTACATTCATTCTTATTCCTTTTGTAATTCTCATGTCAGAAATTTACAACAGATTATTTTCCACTCTACTTTATTGATCACAGTATCTCTGATGCATTATGGAAAATTAATTCATTTTATGAAGTTACTGTGGTTTGGCTAAGAGAGAGAAAGTGGGTTTTATGGCATCTATAAAACATTTTCCTCTCTATTTAACAAAAAGATTTACTGGAATTTGCACTGATGGAAAAATGTGCCAAGGTAGAAGATAGATGGTTTGCATAGTGCTCTATACATACACTGATGCAGGAAGATTGTTCCTTTTGTGAAGGGTGTAGCTCAAATAACAGGGGAAAAAAAAAAAGGAAAAAAGTATCCTTTGAGGAAATCTCAGAGGTTTAACTTAAAAGAGTCTGCTATAAACCTTTCCATGTCTGACATGACTAAAAACTAAAAGTAGCATTTTGCTTTTTATCTGCCTGTACCCTACCTTTTGTTCCCAGAGCCTCCTCTGGGCAGACTTTCTCAGAGCAACCAGTATAGCGGTACCCACAAGCAGTACCCACAAGCAGTGGAGCCCAAGAGCTGCAGCCAGGCTGGGAGCCAGGACAGACTTAATTGGGACAGGGTTTGGAAGAAGGCTTGAGGGAGAGACTGAGCAGTGCAGCTTTACTTCTGGGGTGGGAGAGGTTGCAAAATGGGAATCTGTAGGATCCAGGGACTAAGGGTCTGGGTCAAGTGAGAGAGTTAATCAAATGGCCTGAACAACGCACACTGGACTTGGTTTGGGGGTAGGCACATTGGAGCATTGCTCTTCTGTCTCTCTTCACGATCTCCTTTCTAGCTCTTGGAATTATACCAACCTCAAAAAAGATAATGTCTTGTTTCTCTCTGACTTGCAAGTGTTACTAGTTAATATAAAACCACTGGAAGATTCAGAGTGTTATATGAACTTATTGCAAACCCAATGCCTAAATATAATTACAGTAACACCACCAATGTAGAGACAACTTGGCTCCAAAAGCACTCAAAACTGCGTGTTAAAATAAGACAGGTTTTTAAAACCAGGATGAATAGCCAAAAACAAGTACCCCTACCACCACCACCCTTCTTCCCACCCATAGTGACCTTGCAATGTCCATCCTGTTTTCTTCCCACTCTTGCTCTAACAACTTCCAGCAGCTTGCTGGCTTTCTAATAAACTGTACAGTGTCTCTCCTAGGTCTTGAGGAAGTCTGCTTGTTCTGTAGGCATCTCTGAGGCTTGGCTCTGGCTTGCTCCTTGACACAAACAGGCCTCTGCAGCTGCTGCAGAGTGTCCTGGCCTCCCCCAGCTCTCCTTCCCCCCAGCTGAGCATGCTCAGGTCTCAGAGCAGGCACCACTTCCTCCCCGTGGTTTTATCCGACTTCATGAAGTGGAGCCAAAACAGGGCAGATGCAGCAGCCAGATGCCCTGCTGCTCAGCTGCACCCTTTTAATGAAAGCTACCACACACTACACACACAATAAGCTGTGAACACACAAAACCAGTTATGATATTTAATTTATTGTGTTTACTCTGAAGTGTGGTGTATTTCCAGTATACCAAAGACCCGAGGAAATGATATGGCTGAAACTAAGCAACCACTACAGCGAACTCAAACCAAGCCAAAAAACCAGAGACACCCATTTACCACTCAGAGAATATTACTTCAAAAAATGGCCATGCCATATCTGATTTCTTGGTCATAATCCTCAAAGAAGGATGTTTATACAAGCATCCCAGGAACTAAAATCCTTACTGAAAATTAAGGACTTAAGAGAGACATTAGACCCGTTATGACCTTCCTGATGTTCCCTCCCTGCTGTACAGGGGTTAACAGTTCTTCCCTCCTTGTATTGTCCAGGCTGCAACTGCACATTTATCTACTCAGTTAATGTAATTAAATATAAATGTAAGCAGTCCTGTAGAGCCTGCATTTAGCCTGGATTTACATATAGCTCAAAAGCCTTTCCTCATCCCTCCTGGCTGTGAGGCTATCTGGCTCTGCGAGCACCAGCGGTTGCTGCTGTAAGGTAAGGGCTTGCTTCACCGTCCCTGCTCATAGCCAGGACTCTGACACTCTTCCGACCCTTCCATAAGCAGATTAAACCAAGCTGAGGGTTGTTTTTGGTTTTTTTAATTGTTGAATTTACTGCGAGGAGCAGCGGTTGCTGCTGTAAGGTAAGGGCTTGCTTCACCGTCCCTGCTCATAGCCAGGACTCTGACACTCTTCCGACCCTTCCATAAGCAGATTAAACCAAGCTGAGGGTTGTTTTTGGTTTTTTTAATTGTTGAATTTAATCGCTTGGCGAGAAGTTGGCACAAGGTAATAGGAGAGACAGAGCAGTGCTTTTTGGGCCAGTGAGCTGTTGGGTTGCCTTATCCCATTTCACAATAGGCTACCATTAGCCTCCTGGTCAGATGAAGGATATTGTCTCTCTACATAGACTTCAGAGGAGAGGTGAGGGTGATCAACATGCTGTGTAAGATACTGTCAAGGTAAGTGGTGATCTGAAATCCTCAGATCAAGAGCAAAGTACCCAGAAGATGTTCCTCAGACAAACATGTCCTTAACACGCAAAAATTCTGTGGTATACAAGAGGTCAAACTATGCAAGCTCATGGTCCCTTCTGGCCTTTTAAAAATGTAAGAAAACAGGATAAATAAGTAAATAACTTGAAAAAAGCCCATTGCTAGGATTCAGGATTTTGGTTTGGACTTAAATCTAATTTTAAAGTGTCCCTCCTCTTCCTGCCAAGTCTTTTAGACCTGAAAGCACAGCAAAATTAATCCAGAAGTATGGGCTTCTAGAAAAAGAAAAAGAAGCCTTTACTCACTGACGTAGATGAGACAAACTGGCAAGTACCTTAAACTACGTTTCAGTCAGAAGTTGCTGTACTAGCATTGTTTTTTTCTTCCTCTACATCTTAAACAGCTATTGGAAACCCTTTGAGTTTAGATATTGCATCAACAGTGGGTAAAAAGAGCAGCTCTTTGGTCCTGGCACGGGACCAGGATGAGGTCAGACTTGCTACAATAACAAAAACTGACAGAATTTAGAAAATGATTTAACAGTGGCAACTCTATAACTGCTGACGCTGGCTGCCTGCACGCAAAGGCAGCTGTACTGTAAGAGTCAGGGCATTTATTTTCTTGCTCTTTGGCATTCTCTTTCTTCAACTCTTTATGCACCACCATTTCTATGGGAGATTATTTCAGAACAAACGCTCTGGGCTGGAACTAACCACATGACTGAAGTTGCTTCATTCAGGACTTAACTGAAAAATACTTTCTACTGTAAGGGATGATGTGAAATTGGACTTCAAATTGTCTTCTACCCAGATACACAGTGTGAAAAGAATTCTTCAGTGTTAAGCTCTTGCCTTCATTTTTCTCTGGGTGGTACCGCTTTAGGTACTTTCTAGGGTCCAGATCTAAATACGCTATTCACAGTTTTAGTAAAAACTCCCACTGTGGCTAGGAGAGAAGTCACTTGCACCCCCCTACCTCTGCTGGCCCAACAGGCAAGCATAGTGCTGACATTGCACTTTGCACTTCCTAGCAGCCTTGTGATTTCAGTTTTATTTTTTCCTTTTTCTGTTTGTTTTTTGAATTGTTTGGGATGCTTCAATCCCTCCCAACACGCAATTTCTGTAGGAGCCAAGATGAATATGCTGTCAGTAGGTACGTACGGGCCTCCAGATGTTTTCAGTCAATGTCTTAGCACAGAATTGAGCCCTGAAGCTGAGAGCAGGCAGAACAGTGTGAGTCACTGTGAAAGAACAGGAGCACGAGGGCAGTTTAAATAGTTTCTTTCTCCCAAGAGTGGTTCTTTCCCGAGGCCAGCTGATGCTTCAACTTGAAAAAGGCTGCAAGCAGTTCTCTTTCGATTTGGGCTGTGTGTCTTCATACTTCATATTTATTTGCTGCTCCTCTCTCCCCCCGGCTCTACATTTCACTACCCTTTTCCTGGATTTCCCCTTTGCCTCTATTCTTTGTCTCCTTATAGGCCTATGCTGTGGCAATAAGAGTGCTTGCATGTCTGGAGATGTGTCCCAGCTGCATCCCAAGCCTGTACCTGGATGAGATGCAGGTGTGGTCTCCCTCTTCCCCCAGAAGGAACCTATGCCAATGCTCTCTCAGGTGAACTCCAGCAAGGATGAGGACTGCGAGGTGTGCTGTATGGACCTAAGGTCCTTGCTGGCCAAAATGTTTGCTGATTGCAGAAGGAAGTGGCTTCTGTATGGATCATTGTGACTCTTTGTTCTGAAGTGATTTTCCACAGAGGCAATGGTTGGTGCTCCAGTTAAATGTTAAATTTACCTATTTAATTAATTGGACATAACTGAAAAAAATTCCACTGTAAACAAGGTTGAGAAACAGCACCTTGAAGTTTGTTACGGTATTTATGGAGGTCAGTCAAGCATACAGTGGCAAAATAATAACTGAGTTTGCTCTGTACATAATTTCCTTATTCTGGATTACATCAGCTCTTGCCCACATACAATTAAAGAACCTGACACACCACAGCTAATGTTCTGCCAAATGCTGAACCCACCCAGACTCAGATATGTGTGCTATACCCAGGCCACTCCCAACTTTTGTGTACATGGTATTTCATGCTGGTTTAACTTCAAAACGTTCAAACTGCAGTGCAATCAGGATGAGTGCTTCCCATGCTGGCTGGGTAAAACCAGCTTAGTCTGCAATACACTTGCCTCAAACCCAGAAAGTTTTTTTAGGAATTGCACTGTAAACTGTGACATACAGGCTAGCTTTCAGCAAAGAACAGGGCTACAGCAAGGTGAAGGTCTTTGGAGAAGCAGAGGCTGTTAATCCACAGGTAGGTCCTTGCCACTGGAGGCAGACTGTGTCTGGTAACTAGCTAAAACCTAGGCAGAGCAAAGACTTGAGGTGGAGAGAGGAGATAGTGCCTGGAGATTTTAATCATGATTACATGGAGGCACCAAGCACAAAGCCATGCTCTGTCTGCTGGGCCGGTGAGGTGAAACGTCTGCCTACATGCGTTGCTGTCTTTTGGCCAAGCATGCGAAGGCTGGACACGCTCCCTTTCTGCCTGCCTGCCCCACTGCCTGGAGCACAGTCCTGCCAGCCCCCCGGGAACAGGGCAAGCAGCAGGGCCTCGGGACATCCCGATTTTCCTGAAAATCAAGAATGTTAACAGGGCGAAATTGGAGAAATGTGTTTGCCCCTGTGCCATCTGTTTCACAGCACCAAGCACCCTTGCAATCGTCTGTAGATCAAATAACTGTTTCATGACTCCTGCTGATGCTTTGCAATGCAGCAGTGCTCTGCTCATGCTTCCCAGGGTTTGGCCTTAACGTCTGACACCCTAATAACTTCTTGCCCCACCCCCGCTCCTTGCAGGAAGGTGAATGCACATCATAACCATGGGTATGGGAGAGCCCAGGGATCCCTAGGGGAGACTGCAGTCTGTGATGCAGACTGTGTGGGACCCCAGTATGGGGAATGAAGGGATGGGGTGTAGACTGAGCCCTCAAGAGGGGAAAATGCACTACAGAGGACCTGGGGAGCCTCCTGCCAGCAAGGAGAGAGAAAACACAAGGAAAGAGGAGGGCTGCACGCAGGAAAGGGGAGGAGGACGGGCCATAGATCAGGAAGGGCAGCAGCATGCATACACAGCTCTGCCCCAGAAGGGGCTGCAGAGGTGGGGCTGCCCATGCGGGGCAAGTGGAAATTAGATATTTTTAGAGATGCTAGGGCTGGAAGAAGTTTACCTGAAGATGTCTGGGAAAGGGAAGGACTGACTGGGGCTTGCACAGCCCCCTGTGAGAGCATAGCCTGGGAAATCACACCAGGAGCTCTTGCATTACGGGAGACTGGAGCAGAGCATGACAAGGTGGAAAGATCCCCATTGGAGACAAATGCCCTCCAACCTGGCCAATGGCCCCTGGTTGAGTGGCCACAGAGCTGCAGGAGCTGAGGAAGAACAGTCCTTGGGGACCTGGGCCCCAGCCATCTCTCAAGGGCTCTGCTTGGAAAAGTGCCGCTGTGGGAGGGGAGAGCCAAAGCAGCAGTAATATGCTCTGCCTCTTCCTAATTAAATCTCAAATGCCAATGTGAGACTTCTCCCTGTGCTAGCTTAAGGCTGTGGTTCAGTTGCTCTGCGCTTATTCAGCCAAACATTCAAGCATGCAGTTAACTTTTGGGCACATGATTCAGTCCCTGGGACCCCGGTGGGACTAAATCATGTACTTAACTTTTAGTTTGTGCTGAAGCGCTTTGTTGAACAGGAAGGGGATCTCCTGTGTACTTGAAGTTAAGCGTTGGAGGGCTTGGTGGAGTCAGGGGTAACTCCAGCGTTAGTCCAGTGAAATCAGTACCTCCAGAGTCACTAAAAACGGAGAGAAGGGAAAGAAGAACCAGGTCCACTCTTTTTACGAATCTTTTCCTTTTGGCTGAATCTGTTAATGCCAGCAAATGTTGGGATACTTCAACAAAACAAAGCCACACTTGTTTCAACATTATTTATGGGGTAACAGAAACCAGGACAGGACACCACCATTAAGCAACTTCTTATCTTAAAAGACACTGCATAAAAAGGCAGACTATGATATTGACCCCGGTTTTCTTCTCTCATCACTTCAAAATTGCTATAAGTGCTGATATCAGAGGTGCTGCTCCATGATGCCAGGGAAAGGAGAATTAGGACTGACCTTTACAATCACCTACTTTGAGCAATTCTTGTTGTTGATCACATGAGCATCCAAACTTTTATGTTTTATTTATAAGTAAGCCAAGCCTTTTCCAACTTACTTCCTGGTAAAAAGGCAGCATTCAAACCACAGAAAACCTTTGTGTCTTGTGTAGTGCTCATTATTCTGGGAAATTGATGCCTATTGTATACTGAATGCTTTGTTTCAAGCTTGCAGAGGTCATTCTGGGATGCTTCCCCATAATGTTATTGCGGCTGTGTCTAACAAGCACTTAAAACCCAGAGCATGTATTTGTAGCAAAAATGAGAATATGTGGCTGTATGTCAAGTGCTATTGAAAATCACAGCTTGCCCCAGTGCTGGGGGGAGGGAATTTCTGCAATTATCAGCAGGAAACTTCTGGAAGCCTGAAATAATAAGAGGAATAATAGAAATCTAAGTATGATTTAGGAATGTAAATACTTTTCCATTCCAGTATTGGGTATCTGTAAATAGTTTCATTTCAGAGATTTTTACAAGTTCCAGAAATATGACACAAGCAGTAGTGAAATACCTCTTGCTCCGGTGTGATGCAAAATTCTGCCTGTTTTCATAAATTGCAAGCTTATTAATGTGAAAGCCAAGCCAGCCAGCTTGAGAAAATCCCAGTTAGCAGCCCTTGTGACATTAATTTTATGACCCTTAAGAACAACAGGAAATACAGTGATGTTTTCTAGAGGCTGAGTTTTATACAGACCCATTGTGTGCATCACCCACAGCAGTACAATCTATGAAAATTTCTGATCTTCATTCTAGCATTCACTCAGCAGTTGGCTTGGAAATCATTGAGCCCTGGGTACGTCCTTCTGCTCTGTCTCCAGACAATATGCTCACTGTGATGCACTCTAAGCAAAAGCTACAGTATACTTTCCTCTTTCACGGGTGTCTAGGAATCTCACTGTGTAATTTGCTGGCATACCCTCTTATCAGGTTCAGAAGTAAACATCAGATGACTGTGTGTGATAATTACTGTGCCTGCTGCCTTTTATTGACTTATTTTAACAGCAGGAATTGCATCATTTTTGAAAACAAGTCATTTTTCCCCCCCTCTCAGAATTCCCATTAAAAGTTCAATGATTTAGAATCCACCACCTTCACTTTCATAATTTCTACAAATGCACTAACACTGAATTTTATAATGTGTTGCACAGGGAAATTATACAACTGTTTCTAGATTGGCAATAGAAACATTCAGTTGTCACAGAATAGCAGTGTGACGCTGACACTAATTTCCAATACCCAAAACTGCACCCTTCTTGAGATGAAATGGAGGGATGCTTGCAGCTGTAACTCCAGAAACTTCAGCTGTGAGAGATGCAGCATTAGACTGTCCTGATTCTGGCCTCAATTACTTGAATAAAATTATGTCTGGTTTAAATAATTTTGGATCACCTGGTTCCTGAAGATTTCACATCATGGAAAAACTGACAGCAGACTAATTTCTGCAAATACTTCCTTCCCCCCCACAATCAAGTGGCCTTACATACAGTACTGCAAAGGTAACATGCAATGAAGCGTGCTCTTTGCCTACTAGATAAATACAAGCTTGTCAATAATTGGATTCAGACTCCACCATCCCTGCCTCCCATTTCTGTTGCACATACTAGACCTTGAGGTAGACAGGTCCATTTGGGTCAAAACAGCCTGCAGGCAGAACAGTCCAATAAAGCAAACTTTACCAAATCCCCTTGGGTAGCATAAAGGTATATGGAAGGTGAGAACATTTGCTTCATTAAGGTTATCCAGTTAAGGAACTTTTCAATGTAAACTTGATAATATATAAAGCATGGAGTGATAAACAAAGACAGATATACAAACCTGATAGATGAGGGATAATGGAGATAATGCCAAAGACCAAAAGTCTCCAGTCACTAGTTGATAGGCCATTCAGAAACTCTGGGCACAGCTTTGGAGAGGGCCAACCTGGAGTTTGTAATGGATAAGAAGGGGAAAACAGGAGGAACACGAGGATTTGGGATATTTGAGAAGGTCCTGTGGGAGTATACAAAATTTATTAAGGAATGTGTAGGGGAAGGGGATGGAGGAAGAAGGCAGCGGTGTAGCTTGTGGGACAACAGTGGGGTCTGGACAGAAAGGGGTACCAAGGGGATGGTCACATGTAAAACAGGGCTGCCAGTGCGCTTGTCTGAACCCTGCTCCTGATCCCCGCAGTCTCTCCTGCCTTCTGATTTAATCCTTTCCTAACTCTCTCTCTGCGTAATCTCACTCACTTTCTCATGTGTGTGTGAGGGCTGCAAGGACTAGGTGCCAGCTACAGGGGGGACCAGCAGGAATGGGTTTGGTGCCAGCTACTGGAGCCACAGCGGGGGTACAGGTGCCCCAGGTGGTGTCAGACACTGAGTGAGTGAGTGAGGGTCCCGGTGCCATCTGACAAGTGTGCGTGCACTTGTGAACCCAGAGAGTGTCATGTGTCTGTGTATCTCTGTGTGTAGCTGAATTTTCATTGCCAATACTTGGCCCTGCATTGGAGCCCACAGCTGGGGTGTCACTGTTAGGTGTAAGGCCTGACTGAGGTCCTTATCCTCTCCATGTGGGGACTGATCTGGAACGTCCAGTCACATCAGCTTTGGCAAACCATCCACCTCAACATCTTGCCAACATGTCCAAGCTACTTGAGCCTGATTTCATTCTGTCTTGCCCTGCTTCATTGCCCTGGCTTTTGCTTTTCCGGTGAGGTTCATGCACTGAGCATACCATTCTGCAGTGCAATGAGCAGATGCTCACATTTCTTCTCTTGGTGGCATGGCTACGTGAAGTAAAAAGCACTGAGTGTTTTCCAACATATTTCTTTGGGATTTAAATTCCATCACTGCAGAATTTAATATAAGACATTGCTACAAATTCTTGTGCTTTCCAAAAAGCATTCTGCAAGGGTAGATTATTGGGTAACAAGCTGCTGTAAACTTATGTGGAAGGCGTTTAGTTTCCTCCTGGATGAACTTTACAGTTGCTGTGTATTTTCGAGCATTATTAAAACATACATTTTAAAGAGAGACTGATGGAATGTAGTTTGATTTATTGTATTTAGCTGTATATTTTTTTGTCTCTAGAACAGTGTTGACTGTTACTTTGTATAAAACATCTTTTGCTCTGCAAGGTCTACCCTCACACTTCATACGATGGCATATTGACCATCTTTCTACTAAAACTTTGTATTTTTTCTGACTGAATTTTTACAGTGACAGTGTAAGAATGTTGATTTAACTGTGACAGCTATTATCAGAATGAAATCAATGGTGCAGAAATAGTGGTTACTAACATAATGGCCGGTGCTTGCATCCTAACTTTCCTAATAGAATCATAGAATCATTTAGATTGGAAAAGACCTTTAAGATCATCGAGTCCAACCGTA
>NW_008794581.1:6432750-6445782 GCF_000699145.1 Aptenodytes forsteri | reverse complement strand
CAGCCCCATAGACTTGTGTATGTCTACGTGGTGGAGCAGGTCGCTAACGATTTGCCCTTGGATTATGGGGGCTTCATTGTGCTCCCCATCCCTGTCTTCCAGCTCAGGGGGCTGGGTACCCCAAGAACAACTGATCTTACTATAACAGACTGAGGCAAAGAAGGCATTAAGTACCTCACCCTTTTCCTCATCCTTTGTCACTGTTTGTCCCGCATCCAATAAAGGATGGAGATTCTCCTTAGCCCTCCTTTTGTTGCTAATGTATTTATAGAAACATTTTTTATTGTCTTTTACGGCAGTAGCCAGATTAAGTTCTAGTTGGGCTTTGGCCCTTCTAATTTTCTCCCTGCATCCAAGAATAATGGCATCCAAGAATATGGCTTCAAATTTGGATGCACTTCAGTTACAGAATTAATATTGTTATTCTCTCTGAAGAACTATAGGCCTGCCCCTCCAAGAAAATGCTTAAGAGCTCAGAGGAAAAGCTTTAAGATGATAATGGAGAAAAGGACAGACTTCAAAAGGATTTTGTACAGAGGTAGGAAATAACCATTACCCATCCTTTCCAAAATGCTGTGTATGTTTAGTGCTAACAGTAAAATTGTTTTCCTGCAGTTTAAAACTGAATAAAATTCCCAGTGAAGTGAGTCAATAGGCACCAGAGTGTCAAATCCAAAGAAGTAAAAGTAAATATTATTTCTTCCTGTCCAGGTCTGAGTATTTTACTTTTAAGATAAGCTGCTTAGAACCTTCATTTTTATTCACAAAATTCCCCAAGGAAAACCCTTCCAAGCACAATTTCAGCTATTTAATTCAGAGGGAAACGTCATGCATAACTTAGAGCTGATGCACATTTCCCTTGCTGGTTTCCTGCAAGCCTTTCAGTTCCTTCAGGGATCATTCATGTTACAGCATATTCTATCCCTGGTTCATTAATCACACAGATAATAAGGAAGAATATTCTATCTGAATATATCTGTATCTATCTGAATGTGAATCTATCTGAAATATCTGTCTGAAATGTGAATATTTTATCACAAATTCCAAGCAGTCATTGAAGTGTTTGCTACCAGCAAGGCGCTCAAGTATACACTCAGTGGAAAGATTTTGCTAAACTGTGATTAACTGCTCAACTAAGGCCTGAAAGTCATTCCCTGAAAAGGTTGTGGTACCAGTGAGTTCGGGTGTCAGACCTGGCTGCCTCTAAACAGGTGCCTGTCATCACTTCCAGATTTTCTGCCTTTTAAACAAAATTCTTAGAACGCTGCCAGTGCACTGCATCATGTCGTGGTTGGAAGGAGTCCAGCAGCAATTTAGCTTTAAGCATAACAAAGGCAGCAAGCAGGGAACATAGGCACCATCTATTCCTAGCCTGCCAAAACATGCTTCGATAGATGTGCTGGTGAACAGCAGGGGAGTATTACCAAAAACATTGATAAGTGACCTTTAAGGGGAAAATTAGTGTTACTTTTAACAGGAGCTAAACCCCTTCCTTTTAGAAGATAAATCATTACCATGAATTTTGCCAGTTACTTTTGTAAATGTGTTTCGAGGCTGCATTTGTGTTTTGCATCCCATCACTGAATTATTCCCCCTTTGCATTCCTGGTATGTAAATGAAATCCGCTTCACTGCTTTTGCTGATTAGATAACAAAACAGACTGTAATGAAAATTATAAAGCTAAAGGCTATTTGTAAGAGCTGGTCCAAATCTTTCCAATGAATATTTCAACAGGATTTCATCTAAGATCCGCTTTCATAAAATATTCACAAGCAATGTAATTCTTCAAAAGGCTCTATCGTGTAAATATCCTAGAAAATAATTCATTAAAGATTAGGGAAAAAAGTCTATTCTCTAGTTTCTTTTTCTCTCTCCAACTCAATTTCCTTCCTATTCCTGCTAGAAAATGTGTTTAAAATTTGCAACTTCATAACTATTCCTTATTAAAGGTAAAAAAGCACACAAAGCAGTCTCTGAATTGAAGTTGACAAGAAAGAGTGAAAACTGTTCTGCCATATAGTTTGCCTTCTTTGTCTCTCAAAGGAAAGAAATTATTTAAAATCAAAATTGCTTTTTCTCATTAAAACAGTAACACTAAGATAGTGTAAAAATAATTAATTTTCTCATCAAGAATTACAATATTCACAGGGTTTTGAAGAAAAATCCTATTTTACTGTTTAACAAGAAATTCACACGCAGAAAAAGACATCCCTGATGTTGGCCACCTCCACTGTTCACTGCAACTCACAAGCTCCCTATAGCACAGAGAAGGCTTTGCATGTGGGCAACCCATACTTTTCAAAGCAGACATGGATCCAGTAACCACAGGGTTATACCGAAGCCTCTGCCTGGATCCTTGCCTCAATCTATCGGTTTATATTGAGCAAACAAAGAAGTCACATTTAGGTCTAAATAAGCTAAAATGTGCTAGCTAAACCTAATGCAGGTGCAAGGAAATCTGTGAAAGTGTATACTCTTGATTACTCCCAGTGAGTTTTCTCAATTTGGAGAGATGGTTTAGACAAGATGTTGCAGTTTGTACCTTAAGGATGGTTTGCACTAAACTCAGTTGCATTTGAAATCATGGCACCCATCGGTGACTGTGCTTCATTACGCCAGTGCCCTCAAAGGAATGAAAAACTGGAGAGAGAGATCACTTTTTGCTGTTTGTAAAGCACCTGTCAGGGAAGTCTGTGCGCTGCTCATTAGGCATAGATGACTGCAATAACATATGCTAGACCCTCAGCATAAGGGTCTTGCATCTTTCATACTGTATAGAAGATGTTACATACATAACTTCGCAACTAAATGAGGGACAATTTAGAGGTTAGTGAAACAACTGGTTTTCAGCTTACACTGCTTTGAAGGATACTTAACAGAAAATATTCTGCAAAATATGAGTGTATCATCACTATTAGAACATGGATCCATGATCCTCCCTGTCACCACTCTCCTGGAATAAAGGGTGTCGCTGTGAAATTGTGGTGCAGGGTTGGTATATAACAGGCTGGTTTTGGCCAAATGAAATGTGTAATCCTACATTAGTGCATAGCTGAAGTGTCTGGGAACTTTCAATAGTAAAAACACTTAGATGTGTGAATAATGTTTTCTCTAGTCATTTCACCAAGTTGTCCTCGAAGTTGCTGATAAATTGCATTACAGGAATTGCAAAAAGACTCGCAAGCATCATTGCATTTTGTGTGATCAACAACCACCAACTTCTCTTTCTGGGAGCGTGTTTCCTGCCTGTTGAAATCACTGTGGGAAACTTTTCTGCAGAGGCTGAAAGAGCCTCAAATTATAAATGTTTGAAATGTTGTCAACAAACCTTTGCCACAGCAGGGACATCTCTTCTCTGTAGAGGCTTTGACAGTTTGCGGGAGGTGTCCAGCAGTGCCATGCTGGCAGCACCCATCCTGTGGGCTGAGCACTGACCTGCTGTGGTAGAGTTGCCATGATAGCGCTTGGTCACTGCTGTGGGTAACACTGGAGGGAGGACTCCTCTTTTAACATGTTTGTGTTACTTGGCCCAGATTTTAAGAAGAAACAAGTCTTTCTTCAAATGGATGATGTATGCATTCAGAAAGACCAGAGATATTTGGATGTCTTTGAATTTAACTGAACTATGAAGCTAAGCTGTCTAATAAGAACATATTTTGTCATTCAAACTACTTGTCCAAATAGTCCAATACCTCTCAAAACACCAGCACTACAGGTCACAATAATTAGATGAAGTCTTTTTCACAGAAGGTTAAGTTAAGGCATTTCACTTCTATTTTGCTATATAACTCAACAGAAACTGAATGGGTTGGGTGTACTGCAATAACACAGTGGATACGTACTCATGTATTACCTTTCCACTGTTTCCACTAGACCCCTAGTTTCTATATTAAAGATTTACCAGAGCTTATCCTGTGCTGGACTATTACAGAATTTGACCGCAGGAACACTGGCTACTGCAGGTTGGAAGGGACCTCTGAAGCCCATATAGTCCATCCCTCAACTCAACACAGGGCCAACTTTGAAGTTAGGGCAGGTTTCTCAGGGTTTTTATCAGTTGAGTTTTAACAGTCTCCAAGGAGAGAAATTCCATGGCCTTTCTGGGAACGTGTGCCAGTGCTTAATCACTCTCATCATGAGGTGTTTTTTCTTTAAATCCAACTGCAATTTGGGTATGTGCCTTTTGCCTCTTGTCCTCTGGCTGTGCACTTCTGAGAAGGGCCTTGCTCTGCCTTTTCTATAACTTCCCTTTTTGTAGGATTATAATAAAGCTTTGTTTTCTTCAGGATGAGTATTGAAAAAAATTCTCTTCAATACCTACATTTTGATATGCTAATATTCTTAAAACATTTAAGAATACAGTTTCATCTGTTTCATAAGTATCTCCATTTTTTAATTCTGTGAAAAATTTCAATAGTTTATAGTTTTCTTGAGTCTTCTCAAGACAAATACTTTCTGAGGACTGTTTTTAATTCCACTTCCCTTTCCGTTGCCGTCTGCATTTACCTGAAAAGCATAGGGTGAACTGAAATTTATTTCTAATATTGAAGATTGCTCTGCTCTAGTTAAAGCTTTTAAAACTCTTGCTCTTTCATTTTAACTAGCTACAGAGTTTTTCTGCTTCGTCATCTTGGCTCATATTATTTTGCTGAGGAATGTGGGGTTTTTTTCAGGGCCTGTTCTACATTCAATACTTGAAGTAGGGAAAAAGTGGCATGGCTTAAGCACTAAACAGAGACTGCTCTCCGCAGCCTGTCTGTAACTTTGTGATCAGTTAAGAAGCCAGCGTTATTGAAGAATGATAAATCTGTCCTGGGCTGCTAGTATAAAAGTTATATGAAAAAAGCTGTACGTTCCAAATTCCCAGACAAACTTTCTGTCTATCATGGTGGCTGTTTCACTGAACCTCTGTGCCTTAGTGTCCACCTGTAAAACGAAGATTGTCACACTTCCCTACCACACACAGCTACAGCATGGAAGCATTCATGATGTTTCTGGGAACCTCAGGTATTGCAATAACATTGGAAAGGAACAACAAGAGAAAGGAAAAGACATGACTCTTTCCTTTCTATGCCAGAAACAGCAGGAGTAATTCTACTTCTGCTAAAGCAGCTGAGCTTCTGAATTTCTAGTGTTTATCAGTTTCACCCTTGTCCTTTGATGGCTACCTGATAATGTGCTAGGAAATAGCCAGTGATGCCTGTATGCTATCTTTGCTTGGTCAAAGGTTGATTTTATCTGAGGATATTCTTGAACCACGAGACTTGTCTGAGCATTCTGAGCTGTACACAAATTCAGATCCAGTGTCAGTCTTTAAATTCATGGCTAAACCTGATCTTTGAGAACTGAAAAACCTAAGCTAATGTTTCAACCATTATAAATACACAACAAGGGGAGGGCGGGGAAGGCAAATTATTTCTAATGCTTAGGATTGAGAACAGGATTGTTGAAACAGACCTAAAGTGCTGAGAATTACTAAGGTATTGAGGTAAATTGATACATTATATGTGTTATTGAAAAGATTATTTCACACCTCAAGTGTAAATGCATTTTTTTTAAGTTCTGTTGATTAATGGTCCTGAAGCTTTCTCTGCTAATGACTCATCAGGATACACACACAGGGAAGAGTGATGTTGTGGCTGGAAAGGTGAAGGCAAGTTACTGAGAGAGATGCAGGCAATGGGGAGGGCACATCCATCACTTGGTGACAGGGTGCTCTTTACGTAGGATACACACAGTGTGCAGGAAATTATATGGTGCCTCTTCTCTACCAGGGTATCTTAGAAATGCACTGGGCAATATGGGCAACCAACCAACAGTGGAGTATTTTTCCTCCTCGGTAGGGTGATCTTTAATGTAAGCAAATCCATAATTCTTATGGTGCATCTGCAGACCTATAGTTTTAGGCTGCCACTAGGTAAGTCTCAGCTCTGACTGCTGAGCTACAGCTCACTGTTGTCTCCCTTGTCCTATCTGTGAGAGCTGAATTGTCCGACTGGGAGATCAAGCGAGTGCCAGAACTAGGACAAGAGAAGGGACAGAAGCAGCCACCAGCCATGCCAGAGACAGAGAAGGAGAGCGGGATTTCCCCTTTGACAGGGATGAGATGTTAGGTCTGCTCACTCCATTTCATGAAACCACACCCTCCATCTGCTCTTCAGCAAAGCATCTAAGTGTCTGCTTCAGTGCTTAACCTAAACCCGTGACACCTTGAGCGTGAGGGGACAGATCTGGTGTCCTCGGTTACTGTTTTCAACATGGCACATTTCTAAAAGAGCTAGCCTTTTTGTCACAAAGTGCTGACAAGATTTTGTCACTTTTTAAAAAGACTTGGCTCACGTATAGGAAGTCTGACCGGGAACATATGGTGGAGTCAAGCAGCTGGACTTAGTCGGCCTGCTTATAGGAATGCTTTGACATTTAAAAGAGTTGGATCTCAGTCATTACTCAAGAGAAAGAATGTGTGGATTTTAGGCGTTGTGATACCAGTTAGCTTAGCTCTGTGCTCACCACTGGCCATACATTATCTGCTCACCAGTGTCATCAACAATCCCATGGACATTGCAGGACCTGACAATCAATGTTGTTTTTTTAAGCCCGATGTCCCTGATCCTAAACTTAAGCTAACCCTTGTGCTGAACACACCTCAGGAATGAGAACCTGTCCCAGAATTAGGTGTAGCCTATCAGCCCTCGTTGGTACCCAATCTCCTGGCTTCCCGGACATTGCAGCAGAGTCTAGAAAGAACTTGGTGCCTTACTGTCCTGAAGCATAACCCTCATTCCCAAACTAATGCTAGCCATGAACGGTCCCAGTCCATCAGATGGCAAAACGCTAAAAACAGACCTGTCTCTCTGTTGTGGCAAATGCAGCCATACACCCAAGTTAATATGTTCTTTTCCTAGTTATAACCAATAAACATGTCAAAGAACGTTTCAAGTCAAACATTTTCCATTTGGTTTTTATTGAATTCTGAAGCTGACAGCAAAACTTGGGTCATTTGAAAGACCATTGGAGAATTTTAAGTACATGTTTGGTTAAAAAAGAAAGAAACAAACAATAAAACAGTAACAAAGGACAATGTATTCTAGTAAAGTATTTTTTGTATACAGTCCTTGCTGTCCTTCTCTGAGCAATGTGACCAGGAGCTGTATGGTAGCTCTCCATATGTCTTCACTGGCCTAACACATTCAGAAGATCTAAACACTAGATCTAAGCAATGATCTTTAGAAATCAGCGCTGCACTTAATTAATCCCTTGTGTAATTCCACGGGCTTCAGTGGAGTTACAGTAAAGAGGAACCCAGCCCATCATCTTCTAAAAGAGATTATATCATCTCTCTTTGTAATAGCTTTAAAGAGGTTTCAATTTCTTACAGGTAGTGTTATAACATGACTCAGGTTCTGTAATTTATCAGAATACACTGCAAGCATCATTCAAAGCATGTTATTTAATTTACCAAAGTTAATGGGTAGTGATTGATGCCAGGAGTGTAAATACATGCTGGAGTGCTGTGGGAGCGCTTGCTGACCTGGAAGCCTCTCCCTTGTGTACTTTCTTGGTGACCCACTTGCAGGCAAGCATCATGTATGGGTGTGGGACCTAATGATGCCAGCAGGCAGTGGAGTGGAGCATCTGATTTAGTTCCCTTTGAAGGAAATCTGATAAACACATAAACTACTTGGAGAACAAAACCAGCACGTGGTAAACAGAGAAACAAAAGCTCTTCAGATCAAACTGCTAATACAGACACTGCCTGGAAGACAGGTAAAAACTTCAGGTACCACTGTCCCTTTTTTCTGCTGAGTTTTATGAGCAAATGCTTTCCTTGGAAATTGCTACAGCTACATTTCTAAAAGGAAAACTGTGCAGCTTTCAAAACTCCAGCCAGAAATACACCTCTGTCATGAACCAAATGTGCAGGAGAGTGACATGCTTTAGTTAAAGACAGCTCCAGCCCTGCCTTCCTTGATTACAGAGACTGGTGGTGTAGCATTCTTGTGAACATAAAGCATGGAAAAACCAACCCGTTAGTGTGTGAAGCTTAGGTCAGATTTAATTAAAACTTGCTTATGTCACAAGCCTACTGTACCACCTTGTAAGCAGTGGCTCAGGTGGTGTAGAAGGAAATGAAGAGAGGTCCTCTGGGACAACTCTACTGTCATTGTGTATATTTTGGGCAACACTGAACTAACTGCTGTTACTGAAGATAACTCCTTACAAACACATATGAAAAATTAGAACCCTCATCTTACAAGCAGAAACAAGCCACCATCTCTCATGGAAGCTTTGCAGACACACCTAGCCATGCTGCTCCATGTATCCCAGATGCGTAAGATTTCATAAAATTTAAAATTACCCCAGCACCTTGCAGACACTTTTGGAAGATGACAAGAAATCAATGCATTCAGATGCAGGTGCAAACTAACTGTAAAGACTGTTTGCTGGTTGTTGATAGCTGGTCAACTGCCAAGTTTGACACATCTCATACTTGGGAGACATCTACCTCAAATGTGGTGCTACAGACGACTCTGTTAACTGTGTGAAACACTCAAATACCCAACTGCATCACAAGATGGAAGCTTTCAAAGAGCACTGGATGATAACCATTCCTCTCTCTAGGATTATCTTTGTTATTACATTGTAAATATATTCTGGCTATGATTAGCATGATGTGGCCCCTTGTTATGAACAAGATGTTTCTCTGGGCATCATCTAAAACACAGAATATAGGCCAAGTGTTTCAGAAGCATATTCATTACTTCACACTGGGAATTGCCACAGTAAAATATTAAATACAGACAGACCAAAATAATAGCTACTTTAAGGGCTCCATTGTGTCATCAATCAAATGCAGATGGCCCAATTAATATTATGCAAACTCAATATTTTGCCTGTAGAATTTCTAGCAGCTAGGGTCACAACAGAAAATACCTCCCAGGAAATAAAGGATAGGCAGGCTAAAAAGGCTCAAAATCTCCCAAGGAAAAATTATAAACGTGAATTTGAAATATAGTGTCATAGCAATCTCTAAAAGACTCTTTTAATAAAAAATATTTGGGAATCCAAAAAAGCTTAGCAAAGGCAGGTTTGCATGATGTGCAAAATAAAAAGGAGGTCCAACACATTCATATAACTACAGAGTTTAAAAATTGTGTAACATATAAATCAGAATTGATTTTTTTTTTCCCAGAGTCTAATAAAAACATAAAATGTGACCACCATTATGATACCTCCCTTGGCTGTTACCAAATTCTGTACATGCTACCTAATAAACTTAAGTAAAAGCATGGCATGAAAAGCAAACTTCTTCCTCCAGGGCAAGTAGAACAATAAAGGATCATCTTGCCTAACTTTTAATGCCTACAATGAATGTATCTTCAGGTGAACAAAAAACCCCGAGCTCCTTTCTAGCACATAGTGAAGAGAAACACATTTTAGATGCAATTCACCTTGGCCACCTTAGGAAATAGGTAAATTAAATCCTAAACTTGCCCCTTTCTACTCTGTCATCTATTACTATAGTGACAGATAGAGTCATTAGCTCAAACCATGCATAAGGTGAAATAATTTCCATCAATGATGAATAAACTGTTGTCACCAGATGTTCAAAAGAATTATATCAAGCCTTGAAAAATCAGGTCTTAAAATACAAAGCATTAAGTATTCAGTAATAGATTTGCCTTCTCTTCCTTTTACCTAGAAAATATTCCTTAGGCCTCTTGACCTGATTTCCACAGGTGCTTGTTTGCTCTGCTAGCTCTGAGATGTAGGAATAGTAGCCACAGGATGATCAGCAGAAACTTAGCTCTCAAATCCAACTTCCTTTGGGAACAGGAAGAACCCACTGAAACCATCCACCTGGACTTTCTATTAGGGCTAATGGTACCAGTACCTTCAATACCATTCTTTAGACAACTCTGCATTTTCTATAGCTTTTATAAAAAAGAGACAAGTTCCCAACTTCCAGGGAGGGGTCATCCACAGCTTCTCAGGGCCCCATGGACACACAGGCCCAACGACAAGTGGTCTGACTCTAGTTGCTGGTGCTCAGACCCCCATAACACACACATGCACAGAGTAAATTGAAATGACGCCATGTGACTTTGATGGTGTCAAAAGCAATCATAAACAGCAAAATTTTGCATAGACTACTCAAAACTAGACACTAAAATGTCTACACACACTATATTA
Source organism: Aptenodytes forsteri (assembly GCF_000699145.1). Taxonomy (NCBI): domain Eukaryota; kingdom Metazoa; phylum Chordata; class Aves; order Sphenisciformes; family Spheniscidae; genus Aptenodytes; species Aptenodytes forsteri. The sequence continues at coordinate 6,435,588 of NW_008794581.1, read as the reverse complement.
GTGAAACAACTGCAAGTGAGGAACAGGTAACTGAAATCACCTTTTATATGTGTTTAATTCCCAGGCAGATGGTGTGTTAGATGCATAATAAGGTGAATTACTTAAAATTAATAATTATTTGACTACCTCTAATCACAGCCTAGTGAATTTAACACAGCTTATGATTATCTGGGCAATACTGTGTGCAACTCTCCCAAATGAATTAGCTACTCGAGCCTGCCACAAGAGATGTAAGAAATGGGGCCCTGCTATCAGTCAGCAGCGGCACCACTGGGCTGGCAGGCTGCCCTTTCCCTGCCTTCACTGTAAAGCCACATTCCTCTTCTGCAGCTCATCATAACAATAAAGCAAATCTATTTACAGACAGTAACAACCTCTTTGGAGATTTGCATGCACAGAGGTGATAAAATTACTTCAGAAAGAAGAGTAAAACTGGCTCAGAAATTCCCTGCTTGCCTTATTTTTTTAAGCAGAGCCAATTTCTCTAGTGTGCATAGAGGAAATGGAAATCTTATCCCCTATGAAAATATCTCAATGGAACTGCCTATTTGTTGTGCCTACATCTCACCCTGCAGCACTGGAAAGGAAAAATTTAGGGATGTGTAGACCTCAGTATCCCAAATGGACAAGCAAAAAGCCCCTCAAAATGCGATGGCCTTGCCCTTCACTTCCCTCTTCTGCAGCAAACATTTCTGTAGTAACATGACACAACGGTTGTAAGGTGTGCTCAGCTGCAAGACCAAGTGGCCCTCTGGTAACAATGATGAAAAGACCCAACAATGCATACTGCAAAAGCTAAACCCAAGAAGGTTACAGCCATAAGGTCATGCCGACGCCTGTGTATTGGGCTGGGCTGTGTCTTTCCTTTGGGGATCCACTATTTAGATTCCACAGTCCAGCAGAAGAGATTCTAATAAAACACTTTAGTCTCATTCAGTTTTATAAACTGTTTCCTTAAAGGATTTTGAGGGTTATACGCTCATCTTGGCTACATGCCACAGTGGATGGATTCCCAGCTAAACTCTTCAGGGCTATATTGATTCAAGCTATTCCCAATAACCATAATGCTGCTCTTGAATTTTCATCTGTTACAGACTTGCTCTTTCTTTGTCAAGGCTTATAGTGCCCTAATACCATGGTCAACATCCCTCTTAATGCTTTGTTCTTCTAATAAGAATAATCCTCTTCCATTGTCCCTTCTAATACTTTCTTCTGGCATTAGTAATATGCAAATACTGAGCTGAAGATTATTATACTTTATTTTTGATGGCTGTTTTCCTGAGAAATGTATTCTATTTATGGCACATGTTGACACAGCTGCTTCCAATTTTCCTTCTCATGCATAGCAATTTGGGGAAGCCTGCCATACTCCTGTATGTAAAAGCAATCATGCCAGGCTTTTGTTTCAGGGTGCACCCCAGCCTATGGGTCCTTTCTACTGCCTGGGGAGGCAATCCTTGTGTTCACTTGCCAGATTACCCTTGGCTTCCTCAGCAGATATGTAGACCCATCACTGGGGTCATGGCCAAGGATAATACTGAGAGGGAGACAATGCTTCTCCAGCCTAAGACCTTGTTCTCCACCCACTATTCTGGAATAGGAGTGTCCACACATGGAGTTAATCAGGGGTAAGTCCCTATGCAGACAAGCCCTCACACTAAACACACCACTCTGAAGGATGCTGAGGCCTCTAACCACATCCTGGGTACTAGACGTTCACCACAGATTCCCTCAGCACTGTGCCTTTATGCTGCAATCTAAACCTGAGCCTTCAATCTTAGCAAAGATCAAAGACCATGTATCCAGAGTTCTACTATTAACTTAAAGACCTTTTATGATGATTATTAATGTGATAGCTGTCATACTTTGCCTGCACATTTAAAAAGCCTTTGAAAATAACTAATTCATCTTCACAGCACTACTGTAAAGAAGGTTATCAAATGTCTTACACTGCAAATGTTTCACACCTATGTTTAATCTCTGTATGTGTATGTCAGGCAAACCATACTTTTTTTTCTTTCTAGCTGAGCTGACAAAACAGCGAGGGTTTTGTGAGTTGCATTTTTTCTTTTGTGGGAAGCCATGGGGAGAGATTGGGAAAATGATTCAATGTGATGACCCTCTGAATTCCTGTGGGACTCCATGTTGAAAGCATACTTTTTTCTACTTTCACATTTTTGGACAAAATTAACGGCAAAGTTCCAAGTTCAATTCCCAGTTACTGCAGTGTAAAACTGGAGTAGCTCCACCAAAACCATCAGTAATACACTAGATTTATACTGCTCTGAGATCAGAGTTTGAACAGCAGGCTTTGTGGTCAGTGCTTGACTATAAAACTTTTTGACTTGAGGGTTTTGTAATCATCTCTCACAGAATTCTTTTCAGATGAACTTCAGAAGGCACTTCAGACAATGCTGCATTTTTCTCTTAAATATCTGTATTTTGGTTAGTGAGCAAATGCAAATATAATCTTACAAGTACAAAGTAGAATAACACTAGGGGAAGGAACCAGCAAGTCTGAGTTACTTTCATTCACTCTTTCACCAATACCCATATTTGGATCTGCTCAGCAAATGCTAGAAACGGAATTACTCCCCAAAATTTTAATGAACTGATTAAATGAAGTTCAGTTCAAAAATGGATAAAATGATTTTTTATGCTTGCTTGGCAGGGTTAGCACTGGAGAAGCATTGGGTGGGACCCAAAATCTGAGGGCCCTTGAGTTGTATCATCCCTCAGGGCTTGGTCACACCCCACAGGTCTCTTTTGCCTAGTCCTCCCCCTCCCAGCTGCAATGTCACGTCTTGTGGTGAACAAACTGGCGCTGTGCAGGCGATA